>NC_089237.1:60327545-60497951 GCF_963924675.1 Phocoena phocoena | reverse complement strand
CTGCCCGAAACAGATTAGGGCCTGAAGCAATCCTGCGGTTTTGTGCCCAGTTCACAAGAAAGCGAGTTGAAGAAAGGAGCTCAGGGGCACTGTAATTCACAAACCTGCAGAGTTATAAATGACAGCTATCCTCCAAAAATATATTGAAGTAAGCCTGCGAAGGGGACTTGAAAGCGGGGCAGAATTTCAGGAAAACGATTGCAGGGGGTAGACTGGAATTGCCCTGAAAGCATAGGAAAAGAGGCAGAACGTCGACAATGATGCACTTGGCCAAAAAGGGCGTATGCGTTTTTTCCTGAATATATTCAGGAAAAAACGCATACGCCCTTTTTGGCCAACCAAGCAAGCCTGTAAAGGAAATCTGCACTACAATGAAGTCTCACTGCCCCCCTGGCAAAAGGGCCATCTGAAAAAAGTGTAAAATCCAGAAAGGTAGGACAGGATATGGAGAACAGGGAGCCTTGTTATGCTGATTGGCAGGATGTAAATTGCCAGCAGCCAGCCTGGAGAAGTGTATGGTGTTTCCTGAAACACATAAGAAACAAAGCAACACAGTCTATGGCACTTCCACTTATGGTCCTATAGCTTACGGAAATTAAAATCAAAAACAGACAGCCACCCCAATATTTGGGACGGCTGTGTTCACAAGAAGCTCGTCTACAGTAACAGGTAAATATCCCAGAAAGCAAAATATGGATAAAGAAGTTGTGTCACGTACGTACAATGCAATATCACTCAGCAATGAAATCTGTGTCATCAGGCCCGTAGCGGCATAGTGAGTGGATGCAGGTACGGTGATTCTACGTGAACTACGTAACACAGAAAAAGAAGCATCATAAGATATCACTAATACACGGAATGTAAACTTGACTACACATGAACTGAATTACAAAACAGAACAGGGTCTCAAATTTAGAAAACCAACTAGTGCTTGCTTATGGGGAAAGGTGCATTGGGGTGCTTCATAAAACCAGAGACTGAAATTAGCACAGATAACTTTCCATAAGCCAAATATGTAATAGACAAGACCTACTCCTTGCTCAACGAAATGGACCCAACACCACATATTCAACGCCTAGGAATATACCTGACAAGGAAGAATCTTAAAACCCATGGATATATATGTCTCCGTAAGAGAATCAAGCGTGTGTACAGCGGCATAAACGCAGCAGTGAAAATCAGATAAATCCCATTATCAAAATAAATTTCAAAAAAAAATCATAAAGACAGTGAAATAGAGAGCAATTCTTAAATAATTCACTCAGGGCATGTGATGCAACCGGGATTTAACACATCTAAACCCAGAGCTGGTTGAGACATAAGGCTGGACACTTCAGGCTGATAGCATTGGTGAGTTTCGGTGAGCAAATGCAGACCCTTTGAAGTCATACTGCATGGTACCCATTCCATGGGTCCCAACTCTCCAGGTTCAAGGGATTCTTCCTCCAGCTAAAACATGCATGGGAAACCAAGAGTATCGTCCACCATGTGATTGGGAAATGATTTAAAATGCATCTCAGTTTTCGTATCCTGGTCCTCGGGTTCACCATTCCAGATGCTTTACTAACACTCTCCCCGCTTGGAGAGTCAGTGCCTTTAACCTCCTCTTTGGCACAGCTTGCAATTTCTGTGCAAAATGAACAGGAATAGGGAGAACCAATGAGAGACTAGCTGTAGGTGTCTGCACGGGCAAATGTAACGCTCATTGCCCACCAGGAAGACGAATTAAACAAAGGCTCAGTGTGCCCTGCTGGAAACAGATTAGGGCCTGAAGCAATCCTGCGGTTTTGTGCCCAGCTCACAAGAAAGCGAGTTGAAGAAAGGAGCTCAGGGGCACTGTAATTCACAAACCTGCAGAGTTATAAATGACAGCTTTCCTCCAAAAATATATTGAAGTAAGCCTGCGAAGGGGACTTGAAAGCGGGGCAGAATTTCAGGAAAACGATTGCAGGGGGTAGACTGGAATTGCCCTGAAAGCATAGGAAAAGAGGCAGAACGTCGACAATGATGCACTTGGCCAAAAAGGGCGTATGCGTTTTTTCCTGAATATATTCAGGAAAAAACGCATACGCCCTTTTTGGCCAACCAAGCAAGCCTGTAAATGAAATCTGCACTACAATGAAGTCTCACTGCCCCCCTGGCAAAAGGGCCATCTGAAAAAAGTGTAAAATCCAGAAAGGTAGGACAGGATATGGAGAACAGGGAGCCTTGTTATGCTGATTGGCAGGATGTAAATTGCCAGCAACCACCCTGGAGAAGTGTATGGTGTTTCCTGAAACACGAAAGAAACAAAGCAACACAGCCTATGGCACTTCCACTTATGGTCCTATAGCTTACGGAAATTAAAATCAAAAACAGACAGCCACCCCAATATTTGAGACGGCTGTGTTCACAAGAAGCTCGTCTACAGTATCAGGTAAATATCCCAGAAAGCAAAAAATGGATAAAGAACTTGTGGCACGTACGTACAATGCAATATCACTCAGCAATGAAATCTGTGTCATCAGGCCCATAGCGGCATAGTGAGTGGATGCAGGTACGGTGATTCTACGTGAACTACGTCACACAGAAAAAGAATCATCATAAGATATCACGAATACACGGAATGTAAACTTGACTACACATGAACTGAATTACAAAATAGAAAAGGGTCTCAAATTTAGAAAACCAACTAGTGCTTGCTTATGGGGAAAGGTGCCTTGGGGTGCTGCATAAAACCAGAGACTGAAATTAGCACAGATAACTTTCCATAAGCCCAATATGTAATAGACAAGACCTACTCCTTGCTCAACGAAATGGACCCAACACCACATATTCAACGCCTAGGAATATACCTGACTAGGAAGAATCTTAAAACCCATGGATATATATGTCTCCGTAAGAGAATCAAGGGTGTGTACAGCGGCCGAAAGGCAGCAGTGAAAATCCGATAAATCCCATTATCAAAATAAATTTCGAAAACAAAACACAAAGACAGTGAAATAGAGAGCAATTCTTAAATAATTCACTCAGGGCATGTGATGCAACCGGGATTGACCACATCTACACCCAGAGCTGGTTGAGACATAAGGCTGGACACTTCAGGCTGATAGCATTGGTGAGTTTAGGTGAGCAAATGCACACCCTTTGAAGTCATACTGTATGGTACCTATTCCATGGGTCCCAACTCTTCAGGTTCAAGGGATTCTTCCTCCAGCTAAAACATGCATGTGAAACCCACAGTATGGTCCACCGTGTTATGGGGAAATGATTTAAAATGCATCTCAGTTTTCGTATCCTGGTCCTCGGGTTCACCATTCCAGATGATTTACTAACAGTCTCCCTGCTTGGAGAGTCAGTGCCTTTAACCTCCTGTTTGGCACAGCTTGCAATTTCTGTGCAAGATGAACAGGAATAGGGAGAACCAATGAGAGACTAGCTGTAGGTGTCTGCCCGGGCAAATGTAACGCTCATTTCCCACCAGGAAGAGGAATTTACCAAAGGCTCAGCATGCCCTGCCCGAAACAGATTAGGGCCTGAAGCAATCCTGCGGTTTTGTGCCCAGTTCACAAGAAAGCGAGTTGAAGAAAGGAGCTCAGGGGCACTGTAATTCACAAACCTGCAGAGTTATAAATGACAGCTATCCTCCAAAAATATATTGAAGTAAGCCTGCGAAGGGGACTTGAAAGCGGGGCAGAATTTCAGGAAAACGATTGCAGGGGGTAGACTGGAATTGCCCTGAAAGCATAGGAAAAGAGGCAGAACGTCGACAATGATGCACTTGGCCAAAAAGGGCGTATGCGTTTTTTCCTGAATATATTCAGGAAAAAACGCATACGCCCTTTTTGGCCAACCAAGCAAGCCTGTAAAGGAAATCTGCACTACAATGAAGTCTCACTGCCCCCCGGGCAAGAGGGCCATCTGAAAAAAGTGTAAAATCCAGAAAGGTAGGACAGGATATGGAGAACAGGGAGCCTTGTTATGCTGATTGGCAGGATGTAAATTGCCAGCAGCCAGCCTGGAGAAGTGTATGGTGTTTCCTGAAACACATAAGAAACAAAGCAACACAGTCTATGGCACTTCCACTTATGGTCCTATAGCTTACGGAAATTAAAATCAAAAACAGACAGCCACCCCAATATTTGGGACGGCTGTGTTCACAAGAAGCTCGTCTACAGTAACAGGTAAATATCCCAGAAAGCAAAATATGGATAAAGAAGTTGTGGCACGTACGTACAATGCAATATCACTCAGCAATGAAATCTGTGTCATCAGGCCCGTAGCGGCATAGTGAGTGGATGCAGGTACGGTGATTCTACGTGAACTACGTCACACAGAAAAAGAAACATCATAAGATATCACTAATACACGGAATGTAAACTTGACTACACATGAACTGAATTACAAAACAGAACAGGGTCTCAAATTTAGAAAACCAACTAGTGCTTGCTTATGGGGAAAGGTGCGTTGGGGTGCTTCATAAAACCAGAGACTGAAATTAGCACAGATAACTTTCCATAAGCCAAATATGTAATAGACAAGACCTACTCCTTGCTCAACGAAATGGACCCAACACCACATATTCAACGCCTAGGAATATACCTGACTAGGAAGAATCTTAAAACCCATGGATATATATGTCTCCGTAAGAGAATCAAGCGTGTGTACAGTGGCATAAACGCAGCAGTGAAAATCCGATAAATCCCATTATCAAAATAAATTTCAAAAAAAAATCATAAAGACCGTGAAATAGAGAGCAATTCTTAAATAATTCACTCAGGGCATGTGATGCAACCGGGATTTAACACATCTACACCCAGAGCTGGTTGAGACATAAGGCTGGACACTTCAGGCTGATAGCATTGGTGAGTTTCGGTGAGCAAATGCAGACCCTTTGAAGTCATACTGCATGGTACCCATTCCATGGGTCCCAACTCTCCAGGTTCAAGGGATTCTTCCTCCAGCTAAAACATGCATGGGAAACCAAGAGTATCGTCCACCATGTGATTGGGAAATGATTTAAAATGCATCTCAGTTTTCGTATCCTGGTCCTCGGGTTCACCATTCCAGATGCTTTACTAACACTCTCCCCGCTTGGAGAGTCAGTGCCTTTAACCTCCTCTTTGGCACAGCTTGCAATTTCTGTGCAAAATGAACAGGAATAGGGAGAACCAATGAGAGACTAGCTGTAGGTGTCTGCACGGGCAAATGTAACGCTCATTGCCCACCAGGAAGAGGAATTAAACAAAGGCTCAGTGTGCCCTGCTGGAAACAGATTAGGGCCTGAAGCAATCCTGCGGTTTTGTGCCCAGCTCACAAGAAAGCGAGTTGAAGAAAGGAGCTCAGGGGCACTGTAATTCACAAACCTGCAGAGTTATAAATGACAGCTTTCCTCCAAAAATATATTGAAGTAAGCCTGCGAAGGGGACTTGAAAGCGGGGCAGAATTTCAGGAAAACGATTGCAGGGGGTAGACTGGAATTGCCCTGAAAGCATAGGAAAAGAGGCAGAACGTCGACAATGATGCACTTGGCCAAAAAGGGCGTATGCGTTTTTTCCTGAATATATTCAGGAAAAAACGCATACGCCCTTTTTGGCCAACCAAGCAAGCCTGTAAATGAAATCTGCACTACAATGAAGTCTCACTGCCCCCCTGGCAAAAGGGCCATCTGAAAAAAGTGTAAAATCCAGAAAGGTAGGACAGGATATGGAGAACAGGGAGCCTTGTTATGCTGATTGGCAGGATGTAAATTGCCAGCAGCCACCCTGGAGAAGTGTATGGTGTTTCCTGAAACACGAAAGAAACAAAGCAACACAGCCTATGGCACTTCCACTTATGGTCCTATAGCTTACGGAAATTAAAATCAAAAACAGACAGCCACCCCAATATTTGAGACGGCTGTGTTCACAAGAAGCTCGTCTACAGTATCAGGTAAATATCCCAGAAAGCAAAAAATGGATAAAGAACTTGTGGCACGTACGTACAATGCAATATCACTCAGCAATGAAATCTGTGTCATCAGGCCCATAGCGGCATAGTGAGTGGATGCAGGTACGGTGATTCTACGTGAACTACGTCACACAGAAAAAGAAACATCATAAGATATCACGAATACACGGAATGTAAACTTGACTACACATGAACTGAATTACAAAATAGAAAAGGGTCTCAAATTTAGAAAACCAACTAGTGCTTGCTTATGGGGAAAGGTGCCTTGGGGTGCTGCATAAAACCAGAGACTGAAATTAGCACAGATAACTTTCCATAAGCCCAATATGTAATAGACAAGACCTACTCCTTGCTCAACGAAATGGACCCAACACCACATATTCAACGCCTAGGAATATACCTGACTAGGAAGAATCTTAAAACCCATGGATATATATGTCTCCGTAAGAGAATCAAGGGTGTGTACAGCGGCCGAAAGGCAGCAGTGAAAATCCGATAAATCCCATTATCAAAATAAATTTCGAAAACAAAACACAAAGACAGTGAAATAGAGAGCAATTCTTAAATAATTCACTCAGGGCATGTGATGCAACCGGGATTGACCACATCTACACCCAGAGCTGGTTGAGACATAAGGCTGGACACTTCAGGCTGATAGCATTGGTGAGTTTAGGTGAGCAAATGCACACCCTTCGAAGTCATACTGTATGGTACCTATTCCATGGGTCCCAACTCTTCAGTTTCAAGGGATTCTTCCTCCAGCTAAAACATGCATGTGAAACCCACAGTATGGTCCACCGTGTTATGGGGAAATGATTTAAAATGCATCTCAGTTTTCGTATCCTGGTCCTCGGGTTCACCATTCCAGATGATTTACTAACAGTCTCCCCGCTTGGAGAGTCAGTGCCTTTAACCTCCTGTTTGGCACAGCTTGCAATTTCTGTGCAAGATGAACAGGAATAGGGAGAACCAATGAGAGACTAGCTGTAGGTGTCTGCACGGGCAAATGTAACGCTCATTTCCCACCAGGAAGAGGAATTTACCAAAGGCTCAGCATGCCCTGCCCGAAACAGATTAGGGCCTGAAGCAATCCTGCGGTTTTGTGCCCAGTTCACAAGAAAGCGAGTTGAAGAAAGGAGCTCAGGGGCACTGTAATTCACAAACCTGCAGAGTTATAAATGACAGCTATCCTCCAAAAATATATTGAAGTAAGCCTGCGAAGGGGACTTGAAAGCGGGGCAGAATTTCAGGAAAACGATTGCAGGGGGTAGACTGGAATTGCCCTGAAAGCATAGGAAAAGAGGCAGAACGTCGACAATGATACACTTGGCCAAAAAGGGCGTATGCGTTTTTTCCTGAATATATTCAGGAAAAAACGCATACGCCCTTTTTGGCCAACCAAGCAAGCCTGTAAAGGAAATCTGCACTACAATGAAGTCTCACTGCCCCCCGGGCAAGAGGGCCATCTGAAAAAAGTGTAAAATCCAGAAAGGTAGGACAGGATATGGAGAACAGGGAGCCTTGTTATGCTGATTGGCAGGATGTAAATTGCCAGCAGCCAGCCTGGAGAAGTGTATGGTGTTTCCTGAAACACATAAGAAACAAAGCAACACAGTCTATGGCACTTCCACTTATGGTCCTATAGCTTACGGAAATTAAAATCAAAAACAGACAGCCACCCCAATATTTGGGACGGCTGTGTTCACAAGAAGCTCGTCTACAGTATCAGGTAAATATCCCAGAAAGCAAAAAATGGATAAAGAAGTTGTGGCACGTACGTGCAATGCAGTATCACTCAGCAATGAAATCTGTGTCATCAGGCACGTAGCGGCATAGTGAGTGGATGCAGGTACGGTGATTCTACGTGAACTACGTCACACAGAAAAAGAAACATCATAAGATATCACTAATACACGGAATGTAAACTTGACTACACATGAACTGAATTACAAAACAGAACAGGGTCTCAAATTTAGAAAACCAACTAGTGCTTGCTTATGGGGAAAGGTGCGTTGGGGTGCTTCATAAAACCAGAGACTGAAATTAGCACAGATAACTTTCCATAAGCCAAATATGTAATAGACAAGACCTACTCCTTGCTCAACGAAATGGACCCAACACCACATATTCAACGCCTAGGAATATACCTGACTAGGAAGAATCTTAAAACCCATGGATATATATGTCTCCGTAAGAGAATCAAGGGTGTGTACAGCAGCCGAAAGGCAGCAGTGAAAATCCGATAAATCCCATTATCAAAATAAATTTCGAAAACAAAACACAAAGACAGTGAAATAGAGAGCAATTCTTAAATAATTCACTCAGGGCATGTGATGCAACCGGGATTGACCACATCTACACCCAGAGCTGGTTGAGACATAAGGCTGGACACTTCAGGCTGATAGCATTGGTGAGTTTAGGTGAGCAAATGCACACCCTTTGAAGTCATACTGTATGGTACCTATTCCATTGGTCCCAACTCTTCAGTTTCAAGGGATTCTTCCTCCAGCTAAAACATGCATGTGAAACCCACAGTATGGTCCACCGTGTTATGGGGAAATGATTTAAAATGCATCTCAGTTTTCGTATCCTGGTCCTCGGGTTCACCATTCCAGATGATTTACTAACAGTCTCCCTGCTTGGAGAGTCAGTGCCTTTAACCTCCTGTTTGGCACAGCTTGCAATTTCTGTGCAAGATGAACAGGAATAGGGAGAACCAATGAGAGACTAGCTGTAGGTGTCTGCACGGGCAAATGTAACGCTCATTTCCCACCAGGAAGAGGAATTTACCAAAGGCTCAGCATGCCCTGCCCGAAACAGATTAGGGCCTGAAGCAATCCTGCGGTTTTGTGCCCAGTTCACAAGAAAGCGAGTTGAAGAAAGGAGCTCAGGGGCACTGTAATTCACAAACCTGCAGAGTTATAAATGACAGCTATCCTCCAAAAATATATTGAAGTAAGCCTGCGAAGGGGACTTGAAAGCGGGGCAGAATTTCAGGAAAACGATTGCAGGGGGTAGACTGGAATTGCCCTGAAAGCATAGGAAAAGAGGCAGAACGTCGACAATGATGCACTTGGCCAAAAAGGGCGTATGCGTTTTTTCCTGAATATATTCAGGAAAAAACGCATACGCCCTTTTTGGCCAACCAAGCAAGCCTGTAAAGGAAATCTGCACTACAATGAAGTCTCACTGCCCCCCGGGCAAGAGGGCCATCTGAAAAAAGTGTAAAATCCAGAAAGGTAGGACAGGATATGGAGAACAGGGAGCCTTGTTATGCTGATTGGCAGGATGTAAATTGCCAGCAGCCAGCCTGGAAAAGTGTATGGTGTTTCCTGAAACACATAAGAAACAAAGCAACACAGTCTATGGCACTTCCACTTATGGTCCTATAGCTTACGGAAATTAAAATCAAAAACAGACAGCCACCCCAATATTTGGGATGGCTGTGTTCACAAGAAGCTCGTCTACAGTAACAGGTAAATATCCCAGAAAGCAAAATATGGATAAAGAAGTTGTGGCACGTACGTACAATGCAATATCACTCAGCAATGAAATCTGTGTCATCAGGCCCGTAGCGGCATAGTGAGTGGATGCAGGTACGGTGATTCTACGTGAACTACGTCACACAGAAAAAGAAACATCATAAGATATCACTAATACACGGAATGTAAACTTGACTACACATGAACTGAATTACAAAACAGAACAGGGTCTCAAATTTAGAAAACCAACTAGTGCTTGCTTATGGGGAAAGGTGCGTTGGGGTGCTTCATAAAACCAGAGACTGAAATTAGCACAGATAACTTTCCATAAGCCAAATATGTAATAGACAAGACCTACTCCTTGCTCAACGAAATGGACCCAACACCACATATTCAACGCCTAGGAATATACCTGACTAGGAAGAATCTTAAAACCCATGGATATATATGTCTCCGTAAGAGAATCAAGCGTGTGTACAGCGGCATAAACGCAGCAGTGAAAATCCGATAAATCCCATTATCAAAATAAATTTCAAAAAAAAATCATAAAGACAGTGAAATAGAGAGCAATTCTTAAATAATTCACTCAGGGCATGTGATGCAACCGGGATTTAACACATCTACACCCAGAGCTGGTTGAGACATAAGGCTGGACACTTCAGGCTGATAGCATTGGTGAGTTTCGGTGAGCAAATGCAGACCCTTTGAAGTCATACTGCATGGTACCCATTCCATGGGTCCCAACTCTCCAGGTTCAAGGGATTCTTCCTCCAGCTAAAACATGCATGGGAAACCAAGATTATCGTCCACCATGTGATTGGGAAATGATTTAAAATGCATCTCAGTTTTCGTATCCTGGTCCTCGGGTTCACCATTCCAGATGCTTTACTAACACTCTCCCCGCTTGGAGAGTCAGTGCCTTTAACCTCCTCTTTGGCACAGCTTGCAATTTCTGTGCAAAATGAACAGGAATAGGGAGAACCAATGAGAGACTAGCTGTAGGTGTCTGCACGGGCAAATGTAACGCTCATTTCCCACCAGGAAGAGGAATTAACCAAAGGCTCAGCGTGCCCTGCCGGAAACAGATTAGGGCCTGAAGCAATCCTGCGGTTTTGTGCCCAGCTCACAAGAAAGCGAGTTGAAGAAAGGAGCTCAGGGGCACTGTAATTCACAAACCTGCAGAGTTATAAATGACAGCTATCCTCCAAAAATATATTGAAGTAAGCCTGCGAAGGGGAGTTGAAAGCGGGGCAGAATTTCAGGAAAACGATTGCAGGGGGTAGACTGGAATTGCCCTGAAAGCATAGGAAAAGAGGCAGAACGTCGACAATGATGCACTTGGCCAAAAAGTGCGTATGTGTTTTTTCCTGAATATATTCAGGAAAAAACGCATACGCCCTTTTTGGCCAACCAAGCAAGCCTGTAAATGAAATCTGCACTACAATGAAGTCTCACTGCCCCCCTGGCAAAAGGGCCATCTGAAAAAAGTGTAAAATCCAGAAAGGTAGGACAGGATATGGAGAACAGGGAGCCTTGTTATGCTGATTGGCAGGATGTAAATTGCCAGCAGCCACCCTGGAGAAGTGTATGGTGTTTCCTGAAACACGAAAGAAACAAAGCAACACAGCCTATGGCACTTCCACTTATGGTCCTATAGCTTACGGAAATTAACATCAAAAACAGACAGCCACCCCAATATTTGAGACGGCTGTGTTCACAAGAAGCTCGTCTACAGTATCAGGTAAATATCCCAGAAAGCAAAAAATGGATAAAGAACTTGTGGCACGTACGTACAATGCAATATCACTCAGCAATGAAATCTGTGTCATCAGGCCCATAGCGGCATAGTGAGTGGATGCAGGTACGGTGATTCTACGTGAACTACGTCACACAGAAAAAGAAACATCATAAGATATCACGAATACACGGAATGTATACTTGACTACACATGAACTGAATTACAAAATAGAAAAGGGTCTCAAATTTAGAAAACCAACTAGTGCTTGCTTATGGGGAAAGGTGCCTTGGGGTGCTGCATAAAACCAGAGACTGAAATTAGCACAGATAACTTTCCATAAGCCCAATATGTAATAGACAAGACCTACTCCTTGCTCAACGAAATGGACCCAACACCACATATTCAACGCCTAGGAATATACCTGACTAGGAAGAATCTTAAAACCCATGGATATATATGTCTCCGTAAGAGAATCAAGGGTGTGTACAGCGGCCGAAAGGCAGCAGTGAAAATCCGATAAATCCCATTATCAAAATAAATTTCGAAAACAAAACACAAAGACAGTGAAATAGAGAGCAATTCTTAAATAATTCACTCAGGGCATGTGATGCAACCGGGATTGACCACATCTACACCCAGAGCTGGTTGAGACATAAGGCTGGACACTTCAGGCTGATAGCATTGGTGAGTTTAGGTGAGCAAATGCACACCCTTTGAAGTCATACTGTATGGTACCTATTCCATGGGTCCCAACTCTTCAGGTTCAAGGGATTCTTCCTCCAGCTAAAACATGCATGTGAAACCCACAGTATGGTCCACCGTGTTATGGGGAAATGATTTAAAATGCATCTCAGTTTTCGTATCCTGGTCCTCGGGTTCACCATTCCAGATGATTTACTAACAGTCTCCCTGCTTGGAGAGTCAGTGCCTTTAACCTCCTGTTTGGCACAGCTTGCAATTTCTGTGCAAGATGAACAGGAATAGGGAGAACCAATGAGAGACTAGCTGTAGGTGTCTGCACGGGCAAATGTAACGCTCATTTCCCACCAGGAAGAGGAATTTACCAAAGGCTCAGCATGCCCTGCCCGAAACAGATTAGGGCCTGAAGCAATCCTGCGGTTTTGTGCCCAGATCACAAGAAAGCGAGTTGAAGAAAGGAGCTCAGGGGCACTGTAATTCACAAACCTGCAGAGTTATAAATGACAGCTATCCTCCAAAAATATATTGAAGTAAGCCTGCGAAGGGGACTTGAAAGCGGGGCAGAATTTCTGGAAAACGATTGCAGGGGGTAGACTGGAATTGCCCTGAAAGCATAGGAAAAGAGGCAGAACGTCGACAATGATGCACTTGGCCAAAAAGGGCGTATGCGTTTTTTCCTGAATATATTCAGGAAAAAACGCATACGCCCTTTTTGGCCAACCAAGCAAGCCTGTAAAGGAAATCTGCACTACAATGAAGTCTCACTGCCCCCCGGGCAAGAGGGCCATCTGAAAAAAGTGTAAAATCCAGAAAGGTAGGACAGGATATGGAGAACAGGGAGCCTTGTTATGCTGATTGGCAGGATGTAAATTGCCAGCAGCCAGCCTGGAGAAGTGTATGGTGTTTCCTGAAACACATAAGAAACAAAGCAACACAGTCTATGGCACTTCCACTTATGGTCCTATAGCTTACGGAAATTAAAATCAAAAACAGACAGCCACCCCAATATTTGGGACGGCTGTGTTCACAAGAAGCTCGTCTACAGTAACAGGTAAATATCCCAGAAAGCAAAATATGGATAAAGAAGTTGTGGCACGTACGTACAATGCAATATCACTCAGCAATGAAATCTGTGTCATCAGGCCCGTAGCGGCATAGTGAGTGGATGCAGGTACGGTGATTCTACGTGAACTACGTCACACAGAAAAAGAAACATCATAAGATATCACTAATACACGGAATGTAAACTTGACTACACATGAACTGAATTACAAAACAGAACAGGGTCTCAAATTTAGAAAACCAACTAGTGCTTGCTTATGGGGAAAGGTGCCTTGGGGTGCTTCATAAAACCAGAGACTGAAATTAGCACAGATAACTTTCCATAAGCCAAATATGTAATAGAGAAGACCTACTCCTTGCTCAACGAAATGGACCCAACACCACATATTCAACGCCTAGGAATATACCTGACTAGGAAGAATCTTAAAACCCATGGATATATATGTCTCCGTAAGAGAATCAAGGGTGTGTACAGCGGCCGAAAGGCAGCAGTGAAAATCCGATAAATCCCATTATCAAAATAAATTTCGAAAACAAAACACAAAGACAGTGAAATAGAGAGCAATTCTTAAATAATTCACTCAGGGCATGTGATGCAACCGGGATTGACCACATCTACACCCAGAGCTGGTTGAGACATAAGGCTGGACACTTCAGGCTGATAGCATTGGTGAGTTTAGGTGAGCAAATGCACACCCTTTGAAGTCATACTGTATGGTACCTATTCCATGGGTCCCAACTCTTCAGGTTCAAGGGATTCTTCCTCCAGCTAAAACATGCATGTGAAACCCACAGTATGGTCCACCGTGTTATGGGGAAATGATTTAAAATGCATCTCAGTTTTCGTATCCTGGTCCTCGGGTTCACCATTCCAGATGATTTACTAACAGTCTCCCTGCTTGGAGAGTCAGTGCCTTTAACCTCCTCTTTGGCACAGCTTGCAATTTCTGTGCAAGATGAACAGGAATAGGGAGAACCAATGAGAGACTAGCTGTAGGTGTCTGCACGGGCAAATGTAACGCTCATTTCCCACCAGGAAGAGGAATTTACCAAAGGCTCAGCATGCCCTGCCCGAAACAGATTAGGGCCTGAAGCAATCCTGCGGTTTTGTGCCCAGCTCACAAGAAAGCGAGTTGAAGAAAGGAGCTCAGGGGCACTGTAATTCACAAACCTGCAGAGTTATAAATGACAGCTATCCTCCAAAAATATATTGAAGTAAGCCTGCGAAGGGGACTTGAAAGCGGGGCAGAATTTCTGGAAAACCATTGCAGGGGGTAGACTGGAATTGCCCTGAAAGCATAGGAAAAGAGGCAGAACGTCGACAATGATGCACTTGGCCAAAAAGGGCGTATGCGTTTTTTCCTGAATATATTCAGGAAAAAACGCATACGCCCTTTTTGGCCAACCAAGCAAGCCTGTAAAGGAAATCTGCACTACAATGAAGTCTCACTGCCCCCCGGGCAAGAGGGCCATCTGAAAAAAGTGTAAAATCCAGAAAGGTAGGACAGGATATGGAGAACAGGGAGCCTTTTAATGCTGATTGGCAGGATGTAAATTGTGAAGAGCCACCCTGGAGCAGTGTATGGTGTTTCCTGAAACACATAAGAAATAAAGCAACACAGCCTATGGCAATTGCACTTGTGGTCCTATTGCTTAGGGAAATTAAAATCAAAAACAGAGAGCCACCCCAATATTTGGGACGGCTGTGTTCACAAGAAGCTCGTCTACAGTAACAGGTAAATATCCCAGAAAGCAAAATATGGATAAAGAAGTTGTGGCACGTACGTACAATGCAATATCACTCAGCAATGAAATCTGTGTCATCAGGCCCGTAGCGGCATAGTGAGTGGATGCAGGTACGGTGATTCTACGTGAACTACGTCACACAGAAAAAGAAACATCATAAGATATCACTAATACACGGAATGTAAACTTGACTACACATGAACTGAATTACAAAACAGAACAGGGTCTCAAATTTAGAAAACCAACTAGTGCTTGCTTATGGGGAAAGGTGCGTTGGGGTGCTTCATAAAACCAGAGACTGAAATTAGCACAGATAACTTTCCATAAGCCAAATATGTAATAGACAAGACCTACTCCTTGCTCAACGAAATGGACCCAACACCACATATTCAACGCCTAGGAATATACCTGACTAGGAAGAATCTTAAAACCCATGGATATATATGTCTCCGTAAGAGAATCAAGCGTGTGTACAGCGGCATAAACGCAGCAGTGAAAATCCGATAAATCCCATTATCAAAATAAATTTCAAAAAAAAATCATAAAGACAGTGAAATAGAGAGCAATTCTTAAATAATTCACTCAGGGCATGTGATGCAACCGGGATTTAACACATCTACACCCAGAGCTGGTTGAGACATAAGGCTGGACACTTCAGGCTGATAGCATTGGTGAGTTTCGGTGAGCAAATGCAGACCCTTTGAAGTCATACTGCATGGTACCCATTCCATGGGTCCCAACTCTCCAGGTTCAAGGGATTCTTCCTCCAGCTAAAACATGCATGGGAAACCAAGAGTATCGTCCACCATGTGATTGGGAAATGATTTAAAATGCATCTCAGTTTTCGTATCCTGGTCCTCGGGTTCACAATTCCAGATGCTTTACTAACACTCTCCCCGCTTGGAGAGTCAGTGCCTTTAACCTCCTCTTTGGCACAGCTTGCAATTTCTGTGCAAAATGAACAGGAATAGGGAGAACCAATGAGAGACTAGCTGTAGGTGTCTGCACGGGCAAATGTAACGCTCATTGCCCACCAGGAAGAGGAATTAAACAAAGGCTCAGTGTGCCCTGCTGGAAACAGATTAGGGCCTGAAGCAATCCTGCGGTTTTGTGCCCAGCTCACAAGAAAGCGAGTTGAAGAAAGGAGCTCAGGGGCACTGTAATTCACAAACCTGCAGAGTTATAAATGACAGCTTTCCTCCAAAAATATATTGAAGTAAGCCTGCGAAGGGGACTTGAAAGCGGGGCAGAATTTCAGGAAAACGATTGCAGGGGGTAGACTGGAATTGCCCTGAAAGCATAGGAAAAGAGGCAGAACGTCGACAATGATGCACTTGGCCAAAAAGGGCGTATGCGTTTTTTCCTGAATATATTCAGGAAAAAACGCATACGCCCTTTTTGGCCAACCAAGCAAGCCTGTAAATGAAATCTGCACTACAATGAAGTCTCACTGCCCCCCTGGCAAAAGGGCCATCTGAAAAAAGTGTAAAATCCAGAAAGGTAGGACAGGATATGGAGAACAGGGAGCCTTGTTATGCTGATTGGCAGGATGTAAATTGCCAGCAGCCACCCTGGAGAAGTGTATGGTGTTTCCTGAAACACGAAAGAAACAAAGCAACACAGCCTATGGCACTTCCACTTATGGTCCTATAGCTTACGGAAATTAAAATCAAAAACAGACAGCCACCCCAATATTTGAGACGGCTGTGTTCACAAGAAGCTCGTCTACAGTATCAGGTAAATATCCCAGAAAGCAAAAAATGGATAAAGAACTTGTGGCACGTACGTACAATGCAATATCACTCAGCAATGAAATCTGTGTCATCAGGCCCATAGCGGCATAGTGAGTGGATGCAGGTACGGTGATTCTACGTGAACTACGTCACACAGAAAAAGAAACATCATAAGATATCACGAATACACGGAATGTAAACTTGACTACACATGAACTGAATTACAAAATAGAAAAGGGTCTCAAATTTAGAAAACCAACTAGTGCTTGCTTATGGGGAAAGGTGCCTTGGGGTGCTGCATAAAACCAGAGACTGAAATTAGCACAGATAACTTTCCATAAGCCCAATATGTAATAGACAAGACCTACTCCTTGCTCAACGAAATGGACCCAACACCACATATTCAACGCCTAGGAATATACCTGACTAGGAAGAATCTTAAAACCCATGGATATATATGTCTCCGTAAGAGAATCAAGGGTGTGTACAGCGGCCGAAAGGCAGCAGTGAAAATCCGATAAATCCCATTATCAAAATAAATTTCGAAAACAAAACACAAAGACAGTGAAATAGAGAGCAATTCTTAAATAATTCACTCAGGGCATGTGATGCAACCGGGATTGACCACATCTACACCCAGAGCTGGTTGAGACATAAGGCTGGACACTTCAGGCTGATAGCATTGGTGAGTTTAGGTGAGCAAATGCACACCCTTTGAAGTCATACTGTATGGTACCTATTCCATGGGTCCCAACTCTTCAGGTTCAAGGGATTCTTCCTCCAGCTAAAACATGCATGTGAAACCCACAGTATGGTCCACCGTGTTATGGGGAAATGATTTAAAATGCATCTCAGTTTTCGTATCCTGGTCCTCGGGTTCACCATTCCAGATGATTTACTAACAGTCTCCCTGCTTGGAGAGTCAGTGCCTTTAACCTCCTGTTTGGCACAGCTTGCAATTTCTGTGCAAGATGAACAGGAATAGGGAGAACCAATGAGAGACTAGCTGTAGGTGTCTGCACGGGCAAATGTAACGCTCATTTCCCACCAGGAAGAGGAATTTACCAAAGGCTCAGCATGCCCTGCCCGAAACAGATTAGGGCCTGAAGCAATCCTGCGGTTTTGTGCCCAGTTCACAAGAAAGCGAGTTGAAGAAAGGAGCTCAGGGGCACTGTAATTCACAAACCTGCAGAGTTATAAATGACAGCTATCCTCCAAAAATATATTGAAGTAAGCCTGCAAAGGGGACTTGAAAGCGGGGCAGAATTTCTGGAAAACGATTGCAGGGGGTAGACTGGAATTGCCCTGAAAGCATAGGAAAAGAGGCAGAACGTCGACAATGATGCACTTGGCCAAAAAGGGCGTATGCGTTTTTTCCTGAATATATTCAGGAAAAAACGCATACGCCCTTTTTGGCCAACCAAGCAAGCCTGTAAAGGAAATCTGCACTACAATGAAGTCTCACTGCCCCCCGGGCAAGAGGGCCATCTGAAAAAAGTGTAAAATCCAGAAAGGTAGGACAGGATATGGAGAACAGGGAGCCTTGTTATGCTGATTGGCAGGATGTAAATTGCCAGCAGCCAGCCTGGAGAAGTGTATGGTGTTTCCTGAAACACATAAGAAACAAAGCAACACAGTCTATGGCACTTCCACTTATGGTCCTATAGCTTACGGAAATTAAAATCAAAAACAGACAGCCACCCCAATATTTGGGACGGCTGTGTTCACAAGAAGCTCGTCTACAGTAACAGGTAAATATCCCAGAAAGCAAAATATGGATAAAGAAGTTGTGGCACGTACGTACAATGCAATATCACTCAGCAATGAAATCTGTGTCATCAGGCCCGTAGCGGCATAGTGAGTGGATGCAGGTACGGTGATTCTACGTGAACTACGTCACACAGAAAAAGAAACATCATAAGATATCACTAATACACGGAATGTAAACTTGACTACACATGAACTGAATTACAAAACAGAACAGGGTCTCAAATTTAGAAAACCAACTAGTGCTTGCTTATGGGGAAAGGTGCGTTGGGGTGCTTCATAAAACCAGAGACTGAAATTAGCACAGATAACTTTCCATAAGCCAAATATGTAATAGACAAGACCTACTCCTTGCTCAACGAAATGGACCCAACACCACATATTCAACGCCTAGGAATATACCTGACTAGGAAGAATCTTAAAACCCATGGATATATATGTCTCCGTAAGAGAATCAAGCGTGTGTACAGCGGCATAAACGCAGCAGTGAAAATCCGATAAATCCCATTATCAAAATAAATTTCAAAAAAAAATCATAAAGACAGTGAAATAGAGAGCAATTCTTAAATAATTCACTCAGGGCATGTGATGCAACCGGGATTTAACACATCTACACCCAGAGCTGGTTGAGACATAAGGCTGGACACTTCAGGCTGATAGCATTGGTGAGTTTCGGTGAGCAAATGCAGACCCTTTGAAGTCATACTGCATGGTACCCATTCCATGGGTCCCAACTCTCCAGGTTCAAGGGATTCTTCCTCCAGCTAAAACATGCATGGGAAACCAAGAGTATCGTCCACCATGTGATTGGGAAATGATTTAAAATGCATCTCAGTTTTCGTATCCTGGTCCTCGGGTTCACCATTCCAGATGCTTTACTAACACTCTCCCCGCTTGGAGAGTCAGTGCCTTTAACCTCCTCTTTGGCACAGCTTGCAATTTCTGTGCAAAATGAACAGGAATAGGGAGAACCAATGAGAGACTAGCTGTAGGTGTCTGCACGGGCAAATGTAACGCTCATTGCCCACCAGGAAGAGGAATTAAACAAAGGCTCAGTGTGCCCTGCTGGAAACAGATTAGGGCCTGAAGCAATCCTGCAGTTTTGTGCCCAGCTCACAAGAAAGCGAGTTGAAGAAAGGAGCTCAGGGGCACTGTAATTCACAAACCTGCAGAGTTATAAATGACAGCTTTCCTCCAAAAATATATTGAAGTAAGCCTGCGAAGGGGACTTGAAAGCGGGGCAGAATTTCAGGAAAACGATTGCAGGGGGTAGACTGGAATTGCCCTGAAAGCATAGGAAAAGAGGCAGAACGTCGACAATGATGCACTTGGCCAAAAAGGGCGTATGCGTTTTTTCCTGAATATATTCAGGAAAAAACGCATACGCCCTTTTTGGCCAACCAAGCAAGCCTGTAAATGAAATCTGCACTACAATGAAGTCTCACTGCCCCCCTGGCAAAAGGGCCATCTGAAAAAAGTGTAAAATCCAGAAAGGTAGGACAGGATATGGAGAACAGGGAGCCTTGTTATGCTGATTGGCAGGATGTAAATTGCCAGCAGCCACCCTGGAGAAGTGTATGGTGTTTCCTGAAACACGAAAGAAACAAAGCAACACAGCCTATGGCACTTCCACTTATGGTCCTATAGCTTACGGAAATTAAAATCAAAAACAGACAGCCACCCCAATATTTGAGACGGCTGTGTTCACAAGAAGCTCGTCTACAGTATCAGGTAAATATCCCAGAAAGCAAAAAATGGATAAAGAACTTGTGGCACGTACGTACAATGCAATATCACTCAGCAATGAAATCTGTGTCATCAGGCCCATAGCGGCATAGTGAGTGGATGCAGGTACGGTGATTCTACGTGAACTACGTCACACAGAAAAAGAAACATCATAAGATATCACGAATACACGGAATGTAAACTTGACTACACATGAACTGAATTACAAAATAGAAAAGGGTCTCAAATTTAGAAAACCAACTAGTGCTTGCTTATGGGGAAAGGTGCCTTGGGGTGCTGCATAAAACCAGAGACTGAAATTAGCACAGATAACTTTCCATAAGCCCAATATGTAATAGACAAGACCTACTCCTTGCTCAACGAAATGGACCCAACACCACATATTCAACGCCTAGGAATATACCTGACTAGGAAGAATCTTAAAACCCATGGATATATATGTCTCCGTAAGAGAATCAAGGGTGTGTACAGCGGCCGAAAGGCAGCAGTGAAAATCCGATAAATCCCATTATCAAAATAAATTTCGAAAACAAAACACAAAGACAGTGAAATAGAGAGCAATTCTTAAATAATTCACTCAGGGCATGTGATGCAACCGGGATTGACCACATCTACACCCAGAGCTGGTTGAGACATAAGGCTGGACACTTCAGGCTGATAGCATTGGTGAGTTTAGGTGAGCAAATGCACACCCTTTGAAGTCATACTGTATGGTACCTATTCCATGGGTCCCAACTCTTCAGGTTCAAGGGATTCTTCCTCCAGCTAAAACATGCATGTGAAACCCACAGTATGGTCCACCGTGTTATGGGGAAATGATTTAAAATGCATCTCAGTTTTCGTATCCTGGTCCTCGGGTTCACCATTCCAGATGATTTACTAACAGTCTCCCTGCTTGGAGAGTCAGTGCCTTTAACCTCCTGTTTGGCACAGCTTGCAATTTCTGTGCAAGATGAACAGGAATAGGGAGAACCAATGAGAGACTAGCTGTAGGTGTCTGCACGGGCAAATGTAACGCTCATTTCCCACCAGGAAGAGGAATTTACCAAAGGCTCAGCATGCCCTGCCCGAAACAGATTAGGGCCTGAAGCAATCCTGCGGTTTTGTGCCCAGTTCACAAGAAAGCGAGTTGAAGAAAGGAGCTCAGGGGCACTGTAATTCACAAACCTGCAGAGTTATAAATGACAGCTATCCTCCAAAAATATATTGAAGTAAGCCTGCGAAGGGGACTTGAAAGCGGGGCAGAATTTCAGGAAAACGATTGCAGGGGGTAGACTGGAATTGCCCTGAAAGCATAGGAAAAGAGGCAGAACGTCGACAATGATGCACTTGGCCAAAAAGGGCGTATGCGTTTTTTCCTGAATATATTCAGGAAAAAACGCATACGCCCTTTTTGGCCAACCAAGCAAGCCTGTAAAGGAAATCTGCACTACAATGAAGTCTCACTGCCCCCCGGGCAAGAGGGCCATCTGAAAAAAGTGTAAAATCCAGAAAGGTAGGACAGGATATGGAGAACAGGGAGCCTTGTTATGCTGATTGGCAGGATGTAAATTGCCAGCAGCCAGCCTGGAGAAGTGTATGGTGTTTCCTGAAACACATAAGAAACAAAGCAACACAGTCTATGGCACTTCCACTTATGGTCCTATAGCTTACGGAAATTAAAATCAAAAACAGACAGCCACCCCAATATTTGGGACGGCTGTGTTCACAAGAAGCTCGTCTACAGTAACAGGTAAATATCCCAGAAAGCAAAATATGGATAAAGAAGTTGTGGCACGTACGTACAATGCAATATCACTCAGCAATGAAATCTGTGTCATCAGGCCCGTAGCGGCATAGTGAGTGGATGCAGGTACGGTGATTCTACGTGAACTACGTCACACAGGAAAAGAAACATCATAAGATATCACTAATACACGGAATGTAAACTTGACTACACATGAACTGAATTAGAAAACAGAACAGGGTCTCAAATTTAGAAAACCAACTAGTGCTTGCTTATGGGGAAAGGTGCGTTGGGGTGCTTCATAAAACCAGAGACTGAAATTAGCACAGATAACTTTCCATAAGTCAAATATGTAATAGACAAGACCTACTCCTTGCTCAACGAAATGGACCCAACACCACATATTCAACGCCTAGGAATATACCTGACTAGGAAGAATCTTAAAACCCATGGATATATATGTCTCCGTAAGAGAATCAAGCGTGTGTACAGCGGCATAAACGCAGCAGTGAAAATCCGATAAATCCCATTATCAAAATAAATTTCAAAAAAAAATCATAAAGACAGTGAAATAGAGAGCAATTCTTAAATAATTCACTCAGGGCATGTGATGCAACCGGGATTTAACACATCTACACCCAGAGCTGGTTGAGACATAAGGCTGGACACTTCAGGCTGATAGCATTGGTGAGTTTCGGTGAGCAAATGCAGACCCTTTGAAGTCATACTGCATGGTACCCATTCCATGGGTCCCAACTCTCCAGGTTCAAGGGATTCTTCCTCCAGCTAAAACATGCATGGGAAACCAAGAGTATCGTCCACCATGTGATTGGGAAATGATTTAAATGCATCTCAGTTTTCGTATCCTGGTCCTCGGGTTCACCATTCCAGATGCTTTACTAACACTCTCCCCGCTTGGAGAGTCAGTGCCTTTAACCTCCTCTTTGGCACAGCTTGCAATTTCTGTGCAAAATGAACAGGAATAGGGAGAACCAATGAGAGACTAGCTGTAGGTGTCTGCACGGGCAAATGTAACGCTCATTGCCCACCAGGAAGAGGAATTAAACAAAGGCCTCAGTGTGCCCTGCTGGAAACAGATTAGGGCCTGAAGCAATCCTGCGGTTTTGTGCCCAGCTCACAAGAAAGCGAGTTGAAGAAAGGAGCTCAGGGGCACTGTAATTCACAAACCTGCAGAGTTATAAATGACAGCTTTCCTCCAAAAATATATTGAAGTAAGCCTGCGAGGGGACTTGAAAGCGGGGCAGAATTTCAGGAAAACGATTGCAGGGGGTAGACTGGAATTGCCCTGAAAGCATAGGAAAAGAGGCAGAACGTCGACAATGATGCACTTGGCCAAAAAGGGCGTATGCGTTTTTTCCTGAATATTCAGGAAAAACGCATACGCCCTTTTTGGCCAACCAAGCAAGCCTGTATAATGAAATCTGCACTACAATGAAGTCTCACTGCCCCCCTGGCAAAAGGGCCATCTGAAAAAAGTGTAAAATCCAGAAAGGTAGGACAGGATATGGAGAACAGGGAGCCTGTTATGCTGATTGGCAGGATGTAAATTGCCAGCAGCCACCCTGGAGAAGTGTATGGTGTTTCCTGAAACACGAAAGAAACAAAAGCAACACAGCCTATGGCACTTCCACTTATGGTCCTATAGCTTACGGAAATAAAATCAAAAACAGACAGCCACCCCAATATTTGAGACGGCTGTGTTCACAAGAAGCTCGTCTACAGTATCAGGTAAATATCCCAGAAAGCAAAAAATGGATAAAGAACTTGTGGCACGTACGTACAATGCAATATCACTCAGCAATGAAATCTGTGTCATCAGGCCCATAGCGGCATAGTGAGTGGATGCAGGTACGGTGATTCTACGTGAACTACGTCACACAGAAAAAGAAACATCATAAGATATCACGAATACACGGAATGTAAACTTGACTACACATGAACTGAATTACAAAATAGAAAAGGGTCTCAAATTTAGAAAACCAACTAGTGCTTGCTTATGGGGAAAGGTGCCTTGGGGTGCTGCATAAAACCAGAGACTGAAATTAGCACAGATAACTTTCCATAAGCCCAATATGTAATAGACAAGACCTACTCCTTGCTCAACGAAATGGACCCAACACCACATATTCAACGCCTAGGAATATACCTGACTAGGAAGAATCTTAAAACCCATGGATATATATGTCTCCGTAAGAGAATCAAGGGTGTGTACAGCGGCCGAAAGGCAGCAGTGAAAATCCGATAAATCCCATTATCAAAATAAATTTCGAAAACAAAACACAAAGACAGTGAAATAGGGAGCAATTCTTAAATAATTCACTCAGGGCATGTGATGCAACCGGGATTGACCACATCTACACCCAGAGCTGGTTGAGACATAAGGCTGGACACTTCAGGCTGATAGCATTGGTGAGTTTAGGTGAGCAAATGCACACCCTTTGAAGTCATACTGTATGGTACCTATTCCATGGGTCCCAACTCTTCAGGTTCAAGGGATTCTTCCTCCAGCTAAAACATGCATGTGAAACCCACAGTATGGTCCCCCGTGTTATGGGGAAATGATTTAAAATGCATCTCAGTTTTCGTATCCTGGTCCTCGGGTTCACCATTCCAGATGATTTACTAACAGTCTCCCTGCTTGGAGAGTCAGTGCCTTTAAACTCCTGTTTGGCACAGCTTGCAATTTCTGTGCAAGATGAACAGGAATAGGGAGAACCAATGAGAGACTAGCTGTAGGTGTCTGCACGGGCAAATGTAACGCTCATTTCCCACCAGGAAGAGGAATTTACCAAAGGATCAGCATGCCCTGCCCGAAACAGATTAGGGCCTGAAGCAATCCTGCGGTTTTGTGCCCAGTTCACAAGAAAGCGAGTTGAAGAAAGGAGCTCAGGGGCACTGTAATTCACAAACCTGCAGAGTTATAAATGACAGCTATCCTCCAAAAATATATTGAAGTAAGCCTGCGAAGGGGACTTGAAAGCGGGGCAGAATTTCAGGAAAACGATTGCAGGGGGTAGACTGGAATTGCCCTGAAAGCATAGGAAAAGAGGCAGAACGTCGACAATGATGCACTTGGCCAAAAAGGGCGTATGCGTTTTTTCCTGAATATATTCAGGAAAAAACGCATACGCCCTTTTTGGCCAACCAAGCAAGCCTGTAAAGGAAATCTGCACTACAATGAAGTCTCACTGCCCCCCGGGCAAGAGGGCCATCTGAAAAAAGTGTAAAATCCAGAAAGGTAGGACAGGATATGGAGAACAGGGAGCCTTGTTATGCTGATTGGCAGGATGTAAATTGCCAGCAGCCAGCCTGGAGAAGTGTATGGTGTTTCCTGAAACACATAAGAAACAAAGCAACACAGTCTATGGCACTTCCACTTATGGTCCTATAGCTTACGGAAATTAAAATCAAAAACAGACAGCCACCCCAATATTTGGGACGGCTGTGTTCACAAGAAGCTCGTCTACAGTAACAGGTAAATATCCCAGAAAGCAAAATATGGATAAAGAAGTTGTGGCACGTACGTACAATGCAATATCACTCAGCAATGAAATCTGTGTCATCAGGCCCGTAGCGGCATAGTGAGTGGATGCAGGTACGGTGATTCTACGTGAACTACGTCACACAGAAAAAGAAACATCATAAGATATCACGAATACACGGAATGTAAACTTGACTACACATGAACTGAATTACAAAACAGAACAGGGTCTCAAATTTAGAAAACCAACTAGTGCTTGCTTATGGGGAAAGGTGCGTTGGGGTGCTTCATAAAACCAGAGACTGAAATTAGCACAGATAACTTTCCATAAGCCCAATATGTAATAGACAAGACCTACTCCTTGCTCAACGAAATGGACCCAACACCACATATTCAACACCTAGGAATATACCTGACTAGGAAGAATCTTAAAACCCATGGATATATATGTCTCCGTAAGAGAATCAAGCGTGTGTACAGCGGCATAAACGCAGCAGTGAAAATCCGATAAATCCCATTATCAAAATAAATTTCAAATAAAAATCATAAAGACAGTGAAATAGAGAGCAATTCTTAAATAATTCACTCAGGGCATGTGATGCAACCGGGATTTAACACATCTACACCCAGAGCTGGTTGAGACATAAGGCTGGACACTTCAGGCTGATAGCATTGGTGAGTTTCGGTGAGCAAATGCAGACCCTTTGAAGTCATACTGCATGGTACCCATTCCATGGGTCCCAACTCTCCAGGTTCAAGGGATTCTTCCTCCAGCTAAAACATGCATGGGAAACCAAGAGTATCGTCCACCATGTGATTGGGAAATGATTTAAAATGCATCTCAGTTTTCGTATCCTGGTCCTCGGGTTCACCATTCCAGATGCTTTACTAACACTCTCCCCGCTTGGAGAGTCAGTGCCTTTAACCTCCTCTTTGGCACAGCTTGCAATTTCTGTGCAAAATGAACAGGAATAGGGAGAACCAATGAGAGACTAGCTGTAGGTGTCTGCACGGGCAAATGTAATGCTCATTTCCAACCAGGAAGAGGAATTAACCAAAGGCTCAGCGTGCCCTGCCGGAAACAGATTAGGGCCTGAAGCAATCCTGCGGTTTTGTGCCCAGCTCACAAGAAAGCGAGTTGAAGAAAGGAGCTCAGGGGCACTGTAATTCACAAACCTGCAGAGTTATAAATGACAGCTATCCTCCAAAAATATATTGAAGTAAGCCTGCGAAGGGGAGTTGAAAGCGGGGCAGAATTTCAGGAAAACGATTGCAGGGGGTAGACTGGAATTGCCCTGAAAGCATAGGAAAAGAGGCAGAACGTCGACAATGATGCACTTGGCCAAAAAGGGCGTATGCGTTTTTTCCTGAATATATTCAGGAAAAAACGCATACGCCCTTTTTGGCCAACCAAGCAAGCCTGTAAATGAAATCTGCACTACAATGAAGTCTCACTGCCCCCCTGGCAAAAGGGCCATCTGAAAAAAGTGTAAAATCCAGAAAGGTAGGACAGGATATGGAGAACAGGGAGCCTTGTTATGCTGATTGGCAGGATGTAAATTGCCAGCAGCCACCCTGGAGAAGTGTATGGTGTTTCCTGAAACACGAAAGAAACAAAGCAACACAGCCTATGGCACTTCCACTTATGGTCCTATAGCTTACGGAAATTAAAATCAAAAACAGACAGCCACCCCAATATTTGAGACGGCTGTGTTCACAAGAAGCTCGTCTACAGTATCAGGTAAATATCCCAGAAAGCAAAAAATGGATAAAGAACTTGTGGCACGTACGTACAATGCAATATCACTCAGCAATGAAATCTGTGTCATCAGGCCCATAGCGGCATAATGAGTGGATGCAGGTACGGTGATTCTACGTGAACTACGTCACACAGAAAAAGAAACATCATAAGATATCACGAATACACGGAATGTAAACTTGACTACACATGAACTGAATTACAAAATAGAAAAGGGTCTCAAATTTAGAAAACCAACTAGTGCTTGCTTATGGGGAAAGGTGCCTTGGGGTGCTGCATAAAACCAGAGACTGAAATTAGCACAGATAACTTTCCATAAGCCCAATATGTAATAGACAAGACCTACTCCTTGCTCAACGAAATGGACCCAACACCACATATTCAACGCCTAGGAATATACCTGACTAGGAAGAATCTTAAAACCCATGGATATATATGTCTCCGTAAGAGAATCAAGGGTGTGTACAGCGGCCGAAAGGCAGCAGTGAAAATCCGATAAATCCCATTATCAAAATAAATTTCGAAAACAAAACACAAAGACAGTGAAATAGAGAGCAATTCTTAAATAATTCACTCAGGGCATGTGATGCAACCGGGATTGACCACATCTACACCCAGAGCTGGTTGAGACATAAGGCTGGACACTTCAGGCTGATAGCATTGGTGAGTTTAGGTGAGCAAATGCACACCCTTTGAAGTCATACTGTATGGTACCTATTCCATGGGTCCCAACTCTTCAGGTTCAAGGGATTCTTCCTCCAGCTAAAACATGCATGTGAAACCCACAGTATGGTCCACCGTGTTATGGGGAAATGATTTAAAATGCATCTCAGTTTTCGTATCCTGGTCCTCGGGTTCACCATTCCAGATGATTTACTAACAGTCTCCCTGCTTGGAGAGTCAGTGCCTTTAACCTCCTGTTTGGCACAGCTTGCAATTTCTGTGCAAGATGAACAGGAATAGGGAGAACCAATGAGAGACTAGCTGTAGGTGTCTGCACGGGCAAATGTAACGCTCATTTCCCACCAGGAAGAGGAATTTACCAAAGGCTCAGCATGCCCTGCCCGAAACAGATTAGGGCCTGAAGCAATCCTGCGGTTTTGTGCCCAGTTCACAAGAAAGCGAGTTGAAGAAAGGAGCTCAGGGGCACTGTAATTCACAAACCTGCAGAGTTATAAATGAAAGCTATCCTCCAAAAATATATTGAAGTAAGCCTGCGAAGGGGACTTGAAAGCGGGGCAGAATTTCAGGAAAACGATTGCAGGGGGTAGACTGGAATTGCCCTGAAAGCATAGGAAAAGAGGCAGAACGTCGACAATGATGCACTTGGCCAAAAAGGGCGTATGTGTTTTTTCCTGAATATATTCAGGAAAAAACGCATACGCCCTTTTTGGCCAACCAAGCAAGCCTGTAAATGAAATCTGCACTACAATGAAGTCTCACTGCCCCCCGGGCAAGAGGGCCATCTGAAAAAAGTGTAAAATCCAGAAAGGTAGGACAGGATATGGAGAACAGGGAGCCTTGTTATGCTGATTGGCAGGATGTAAATTGCCAGCAGCCAGCCTGGAGAAGTGTATGGTGTTTCCTGAAACACATAAGAAACAAAGCAACACAGTCTATGGCACTTCCACTTATGGTCCTATAGCTTACGGAAATTAAAATCAAAAACAGACAGCCACCCCAATATTTGGGACGGCTGTGTTCACAAGAAGCTCGTCTACAGTAACAGGTAAATATCCCAGAAAGCAAAATATGGATAAAGAAGTTGTGGCACGTACGTACAATGCAATATCACTCAGCAATGAAATCTGTGTCATCAGGCCCGTAGCGGCATAGTGAGTGGATGCAGGTACGGTGATTCTACGTGAACTACGTCACACAGAAAAAGAAACATCATAAGATATCACGAATACACGGAATGTAAACTTGACTACACATGAACTGAATTACAAAACAGAACAGGGTCTCAAATTTAGAAAACCAACTAGTGCTTGCTTATGGGGAAAGGTGCGTTGGGGTGCTTCATAAAACCAGAGACTGAAATTAGCACAGATAACTTTCCATAAGCCAAATATGTAATAGAGAAGACCTACTCCTTGCTCAACGAAATGGACCCAACACCACATATTCAACACCTAGGAATATACCTGACTAGGAAGAATCTTAAAACCCATGGATATATATGTCTCCGTAAGAGAATCAAGCGTGTGTACAGCGGCATAAACGCAGCAGTGAAAATCCGATAAATCCCATTATCAAAATAAATTTCAAAAAAAAATCATAAAGACAGTGAAATAGAGAGCAATTCTTAAATAATTCACTCAGGGCATGTGATGCAACCGGGATTTAACACATCTACACCCAGAGCTGGTTGAGACATAAGGCTGGACACTTCAGGCTGATAGCATTGGTGAGATTCGGTGAGCAAATGCAGACCCTTTGAAGTCATACTGCATGGTACCCATTCCATGGGTCCCAACTCTCCAGGTTCAAGGGATTCTTCCTCCAGCTAAAACATGCATGGGAAACCAAGAGTATCGTCCACCATGTGATTGGGAAATGATTTAAAATGCATCTCAGTTTTCGTATCCTGGTCCTCGGGTTCACCATTCCAGATGCTTTACTAACACTCTCCCCGCTTGGAGAGTCAGTGCCTTTAACCTCCTCTTTGGCACAGCTTGCAATTTCTGTGCAAAATGAACAGGAATAGGGAGAACCAATGAGAGACTAGCTGTAGGTGTCTGCACGGGCAAATGTAACGCTCATTGCCCACCAGGAAGAGGAATTAAACAAAGGCTCAGTGTGCCCTGCTGGAAACAGATTAGGGCCTGAAGCAATCCTGCGGTTTTGTGCCCAGCTCACAAGAAAGCGAGTTGAAGAAAGGAGCTCAGGGGCACTGTAATTCACAAACCTGCAGAGTTATAAATGACAGCTTTCCTCCAAAAATATATTGAAGTAAGCCTGCGAAGGGGACTTGAAAGCGGGGCAGAATTTTAGGAAAACGATTGCAGGGGGTAGACTGGAATTGCCCTGAAAGCATAGGAAAAGAGGCAGAACGTCGACAATGATGCACTTGGCCAAAAAGGGCGTATGCGTTTTTTCCTGAATATATTCAGGAAAAAACGCATACGCCCTTTTTGGCCAACCAAGCAAGCCTGTAAATGAAATCTGCACTACAATGAAGTCTCACTGCCCCCCTGGCAAAAGGGCCATCTGAAAAAAGTGTAAAATCCAGAAAGGTAGGACAGGATATGGAGAACAGGGAGCCTTGTTATGCTGATTGGCAGGATGTAAATTGCCAGCAGCCACCCTGGAGAAGTGTATGGTGTTTCCTGAAACACGAAAGAAACAAAGCAACACAGCCTATGGCACTTCCACTTATGGTCCTATAGCTTACGGAAATTAAAATCAAAAACAGACAGCCACCCCAATATTTGAGACGGCTGTGTTCACAAGAAGCTCGTCTACAGTATCAGGTAAATATCCCAGAAAGCAAAAAATGGATAAAGAACTTGTGGCACGTACGTACAATGCAATATCACTCAGCAATGAAATCTGTGTCATCAGGCCCATAGCGGCATAATGAGTGGATGCAGGTACGGTGATTCTACGTGAACTACGTCACACAGAAAAAGAAACATCATAAGATATCACGAATACACGGAATGTAAACTTGACTACACATGAACTGAATTACAAAATAGAAAAGGGTCTCAAATTTAGAAAACCAACTAGTGCTTGCTTATGGGGAAAGGTGCCTTGGGGTGCTGCATAAAACCAGAGACTGAAATTAGCACAGATAACTTTCCATAAGCCCAATATGTAATAGACAAGACCTACTCCTTGCTCAACGAAATGGACCCAACACCACATATTCAACGCCTAGGAATATACCTGACTAGGAAGAATCTTAAAACCCATGGATATATATGTCTCCGTAAGAGAATCAAGGGTGTGTACAGCGGCCGAAAGGCAGCAGTGAAAATCCGATAAATCCCATTATCAAAATAAATTTCGAAAACAAAACACAAAGACAGTGAAATAGAGAGCAATTCTTAAATAATTCACTCAGGGCATGTGATGCAACCGGGATTGACCACATCTACACCCAGAGCTGGTTGAGACATAAGGCTGGACACTTCAGGCTGATAGCATTGGTGAGTTTAGGTGAGCAAATGCACACCCTTTGAAGTCATACTGTATGGTACCTATTCCATGGGTCCCAACTCTTCAGGTTCAAGGGATTCTTCCTCCAGCTAAAACATGCATGTGAAACCCACAGTATGGTCCACCGTGTTATGGGGAAATGATTTAAAATGCATCTCAGGTTTCGTATCCTGGTCCTCGGGTTCACCATTCCAGATGATTTACTAACAGTCTCCCTGCTTGGAGAGTCAGTGCCTTTAACCTCCTGTTTGGCACAGCTTGCAATTTCTGTGCAAGATGAACAGGAATAGGGAGAACCAATGAGAGACTAGCTGTAGGTGTCTGCACGGGCAAATGTAACGCTCATTTCCCACCAGGAAGAGGAATTTACCAAAGGCTCAGCATGCCCTGCCCGAAACAGATTAGGGCCTGAAGCAATCCTGCGGTTTTGTGCCCAGTTCACAAGAAAGCGAGTTGAAGAAAGGAGCTCAGGGGCACTGTAATTCACAAACCTGCAGAGTTATAAATGACAGCTATCCTCCAAAAATATATTGAAGTAAGCCTGCGAAGGGGACTTGAAAGCGGGGCAGAATTTCAGGAAAACGATTGCAGGGGGTAGACTGGAATTGCCCTGAAAGCATAGGAAAAGAGGCAGAACGTCGACAATGATGCACTTGGCCAAAAAGGGCGTATGCGTTTTTTCCTGAATATATTCAGGAAAAAACGCATACGCCCTTTTTGGCCAACCAAGCAAGCCTGTAAAGGAAATCTGCACTACAATGAAGTCTCACTGCCCCCCGGGCAAGAGGGCCATCTGAAAAAAGTGAAAAATCCAGAAAGGTAGGACAGGATATGGAGAACAGGGAGCCTTGTTATGCTGATTGGCAGGATGTAAATTGCCAGCAGCCAGCCTGGAGAAGTGTATGGTGTTTCCTGAAACACATAAGAAACAAAGCAACACAGTCTATGGCACTTCCACTTATGGTCCTATAGCTTACGGAAATTAAAATCAAAAACAGACAGCCACCCCAATATTTGAGACGGCTGTGTTCACAAGAAGCTCGTCTACAGTATCAGGTAAATATCCCAGAAAGCAAAAAATGGATAAAGAACTTGTGGCACGTACGTACAATGCAATATCACTCAGCAATGAAATCTGTGTCATCAGGCCCATAGCGGCATAGTGAGTGGATGCAGGTACGGTGATTCTACGTGAACTACGTCACACAGAAAAAGAAACATCATAAGATATCACGAATACACGGAATGTAAACTTGACTACACATGAACTGAATTACAAAATAGAAAAGGGTCTCAAATTTAGAAAACCAACTAGTGCTTGCTTATGGGGAAAGGTGCCTTGGGGTGCTGCATAAAACCAGAGACTGAAATTAGCACAGATAACTTTCCATAAGCCCAATATGTAATAGACAAGACCTACTCCTTGCTCAACGAAATGGACCCAACACCACATATTCAACGCCTAGGAATATACCTGACTAGGAAGAATCTTAAAACCCATGGATATATATGTCTCCGTAAGAGAATCAAGGGTGTGTACAGCGGCCGAAAGGCAGCAGTGAAAATCCGATAAATCCCATTATCAAAATAAATTTCGAAAACAAAACACAAAGACAGTGAAATAGAGAGCAATTCTTAAATAATTCACTCAGGGCATGTGATGCAACCGGGATTGACCACATCTACACCCAGAGCTGGTTGAGACATAAGGCTGGACACTTCAGGCTGATAGCATTGGTGAGTTTAGGTGAGCAAATGCACACCCTTTGAAGTCATACTGTATGGTACCTATTCCATGGGTCCCAACTCTTCAGGTTCAAGGGATTCTTCCTCCAGCTAAAACATGCATGTGAAACCCACAGTATGGTCCACCGTGTTATGGGGAAATGATTTAAAATGCATCTCAGGTTTCGTATCCTGGTCCTCGGGTTCACCATTCCAGATGATTTACTAACAGTCTCCCTGCTTGGAGAGTCAGTGCCTTTAACCTCCTGTTTGGCACAGCTTGCAATTTCTGTGCAAGATGAACAGGAATAGGGAGAACCAATGAGAGACTAGCTGTAGGTGTCTGCACGGGCAAATGTAACGCTCATTTCCCACCAGGAAGAGGAATTTACCAAAGGCTCAGCATGCCCTGCCCGAAACAGATTAGGGCCTGAAGCAATCCTGCGGTTTTGTGCCCAGTTCACAAGAAAGCGAGTTGAAGAAAGGAGCTCAGGGGCACTGTAATTCACAAACCTGCAGAGTTATAAATGACAGCTATCCTCCAAAAATATATTGAAGTAAGCCTGCGAAGGGGACTTGAAAGCGGGGCAGAATTTCAGGAAAACGATTGCAGGGGGTAGACTGGAATTGCCCTGAAAGCATAGGAAAAGAGGCAGAACGTCGACAATGATGCACTTGGCCAAAAAGGGCGTATGCGTTTTTTCCTGAATATATTCAGGAAAAAACGCATACACACTTTTTGGCCAACCAAGCAAGCCTGTAAAGGAAATCTGCACTACAATGAAGTCTCACTGCCCCCCGGGCAAGAGGGCCATCTGAAAAAAGTGTAAAATCCAAAAAGGTAGGACAGGATATGGAGAACAGGGAGCCTTGTTATGCTGGTTGGCAGGATGTAAATTGCCAGCAGCCAGCCTGGAGAAGTGTATGGTGTTTCCTGAAACACATAAGAAACAAAGCAACACAGTCTATGGCACTTCCACTTATGGTCCTATAGCTTACGGAAATTAAAATCAAAAACAGACAGCCACCCCAATATTTGGGACGGCTGTGTTCACAAGAAGCTCGTCTACAGTAACAGGTAAATATCCCAGAAAGCAAAATATGGATAAAGAAGTTGTGGCACGTACGTACAATGCAATATCACTCAGCAATGAAATCTGTGTCATCAGGCCCGTAGCGGCATAGTGAGTGGATGCAGGTACGGTGATTCTACGTGAACTACGTCACACAGAAAAAGAAACATCATAAGATATCACTAATACACGGAATGTAAACTTGACTACACATGAACTGAATTACAAAACAGAACAGGGTCTCAAATTTAGAAAACCAACTAGTGCTTGCTTATGGGGAAAGGTGCGTTGGGGTGCTTCATAAAACCAGAGACTGAAATTAGCACAGATAACTTTCCATAAGCCAAATATGTAATAGACAAGACCTACTCCTTGCTCAACGAAATGGACCCAACACCACATATTCAACGCCTAGGAATATACCTGACTAGGAAGAATCTTAAAACCCATGGATATATATGTCTCCGTAAGAGAATCAAGCGTGTGTACAGCGGCATAAACGCAGCAGTGAAAATCCGATAAATCCCATTATCAAAATAAATTTCAAAAAAAAATCATAAAGACAGTGAAATAGAGAGCAATTCTTAAATAATTCACTCAGGGCATGTGATGCAACCGGGATTTAACACATCTACACCCAGAGCTGGTTGAGACATAAGGCTGGACACTTCAGGCTGATAGCATTGGTGAGTTTCGGTGAGCAAATGCAGACCCTTTGAAGTCATACTGCATGGTACCCATTCCATGGGTCCCAACTCTCCAGGTTCAAGGGATTCTTCCTCCAGCTAAAACATGCATGGGAAACCAAGAGTATCGTCCACCATGTGATTGGGAAATGATTTAAAATGCATCTCAGTTTTCGTATCCTGGTCCTCGGGTTCACCATTCCAGATGCTTTACTAACACTCTCCCCGCTTGGAGAGTCAGTGCCTTTAACCTCCTCTTTGGCACAGCTTGCAATTTCTGTGCAAAATGAACAGGAATAGGGAGAACCAATGAGAGACTAGCTGTAGGTGTCTGCACGGGCAAATGTAACGCTCATTTCCCACCAGGAAGAGGAATTAACCAAAGGCTCAGCGTGCCCTGCCGGAAACAGATTAGGGCCTGAAGCAATCCTGCGGTTTTGTGCCCAGCTCACAAGAAAGCGAGTTGAAGAAAGGAGCTCAGGGGCACTGTAATTCACAAACCTGCAGAGTTATAAATGACAGCTATCCTCCAAAAATATATTGAAGTAAGCCTGCGAAGGGGAGTTGAAAGCGGGGCAGAATTTCAGGAAAACGATTGCAGGGGGTAGACTGGAATTGCCCTGAAAGCATAGGAAAAGAGGCAGAACGTCGACAATGATGCACTTGGCCAAAAAGGGCGTATGTGTTTTTTCCTGAATATATTCAGGAAAAAACGCATACGCCCTTTTTGGCCAACCAAGCAAGCCTGTAAATGAAATCTGCACTACAATGAAGTCTCACTGCCCCCCTGGCAAAAGGGCCATCTGAAAAAAGTGTAAAATCCAGAAAGGTAGGACAGGATATGGAGAACAGGGAGCCTTGTTATGCTGATTGGCAGGATGTAAATTGCCAGCAGCCACCCTGGAGAAGTGTATGGTGTTTCCTGAAACACGAAAGAAACAAAGCAACACAGCCTATGGCACTTCCACTTATGGTCCTATAGCTTACGGAAATTAAAATCAAAAACAGACAGCCACCCCAATATTTGAGACGGCTGTGTTCACAAGAAGCTCGTCTACAGTATCAGGTAAATATCCCAGAAAGCAAAAAATGGATAAAGAACTTGTTGCACGTACGTACAATGCAATATCACTCAGCAATGAAATCTGTGTCATCAGGCCCATAGCGGCATAGTGAGTGGATGCAGGTACGGTGATTCTACGTGAACTACGTCACACAGAAAAAGAAACATCATAAGATATCACGAATACACGGAATGTAAACTTGACTACACATGAACTGAATTACAAAACAGAACAGGGTCTCAAATTTAGAAAACCAACTAGTGCTTGCTTATGGGGAAAGGTGCCTTGGGGTGCTGCATAAAACCAGAGACTGAAATTAGCACAGATAACTTTCCATAAGCCCAATATGTAATAGACAAGACCTACTCCTTGCTCAACGAAATGGACCCAACACCACATATTCAACGCCTAGGAATATACCTGACTAGGAAGAATCTTAAAACCCATGGATATATATGTCTCCGTAAGAGAATCAAGGGTGTGTACAGCGGCCGAAAGGCAGCAGTGAAAATCCGATAAATCCCATTATCAAAATAAATTTCGAAAACAAAACACAAAGACAGTGAAATAGAGAGCAATTCTTAAATAATTCACTCAGGGCATGTGATGCAACCGGGATTGACCACATCTACACCCAGAGCTGGTTGAGACATAAGGCTGGACACTTCAGGCTGATAGCATTGGTGAGTTTAGGTGAGCAAATGCACACCCTTTGAAGTCATACTGTATGGTACCTATTCCATGGGTCCCAACTCTTCAGGTTCAAGGGATTCTTCCTCCAGCTAAAACATGCATGTGAAACCCACAGTATGGTCCACCGTGTTATGGGGAAATGATTTAAAATGCATCTCAGTTTTCGTATCCTGGTCCTCGGGTTCACCATTCCAGATGATTTACTAACAGTCTCCCTGCTTGGAGAGTCAGTGCCTTTAACCTCCTGTTTGGCACAGCTTGCAATTTCTGTGCAAGATGAACAGGAATAGGGAGAACCAATGAGAGACTAGCTGTAGGTGTCTGCACGGGCAAATGTAACGCTCATTTCCCACCAGGAAGAGGAATTTACCAAAGGCTCAGCATGCCCTGCCCGAAACAGATTAGGGCCTGAAGCAATCCTGCGGTTTTGTGCCCAGTTCACAAGAAAGCGAGTTGAAGAAAGGAGCTCAGGGGCACTGTAATTCACAAACCTGCAGAGTTATAAATGACAGCTATCCTCCAAAAATATATTGAAGTAAGCCTGCGAAGGGGACTTGAAAGCGGGGCAGAATTTCAGGAAAACGATTGCAGGGGGTAGACTGGAATTGCCCTGAAAGCATAGGAAAAGAGGCAGAACGTCGACAATGATGCACTTGGCCAAAAAGGGCGTATGCGTTTTTTCCTGAATATATTCAGGAAAAAACGCATACGCCCTTTTTGGCCAACCAAGCAAGCCTGTAAAGGAAATCTGCACTACAATGAAGTCTCACTGCCCCCCGGGCAAGAGGGCCATCTGAAAAAAGTGTAAAATCCAGAAAGGTAGGACAGGATATGGAGAACAGGGAGCCTTGTTATGCTGATTGGCAGGATGTAAATTGCCAGCAGCCAGCCTGGAGAAGTGTATGGTGTTTCCTGAAACACATAAGAAACAAAGCAACACAGTCTATGGCACTTCCACTTATGGTCCTATAGCTTACGGAAATTAAAATCAAAAACAGACAGCCACCCCAATATTTGGGACGGCTGTGTTCACAAGAAGCTCGTCTACAGTAACAGGTAAATATCCCAGAAAGCAAAATATGGATAAAGAAGTTGTGGCACGTACGTACAATGCAATATCACTCAGCAATGAAATCTGTGTCATCAGGCCCGTAGCGGCATAGTGAGTGGATGCAGGTACGGTGATTCTACGTGAACTACGTCACACAGAAAAAGAAACATCATAAGATATCACTAATACACGGAATGTAAACTTGACTACACTTGAACTGAATTACAAAACAGAACAGGGTCTCAAATTTAGAAAACCAACTAGTGCTTGCTTATGGGGAAAGGTGCGTTGGGGTGCTTCATAAAACCAGAGACTGAAATTAGCACAGATAACTTTCCATAAGCCAAATATGTAATAGACAAGACCTACTCCTTGCTCAACGAAATGGACCCAACACCACATATTCAACGCCTAGGAATATACCTGACTAGGAAGAATCTTAAAACCCATGGATATATATGTCTCCGTAAGAGAATCAAGCGTGTGTACAGCGGCATAAACGCAGCAGTGAAAATCCGATAAATCCCATTATCAAAATAAATTTCAAAAAAAAATCATAAAGACAGTGAAATAGAGAGCAATTCTTAAATAATTCACTCAGGGCATGTGATGCAACCGGGATTTAACACATCTACACCCAGAGCTGGTTGAGACATAAGGCTGGACACTTCAGGCTGATAGCATTGGTGAGTTTCGGTGAGCAAATGCAGACCCTTTGAAGTCATACTGCATGGTACCCATTCCATGGATCCCAACTCTCCAGGTTCAAGGGATTCTTCCTCCAGCTAAAACATGCATGGGAAACCAAGAGTATCGTCCACCATGTGATTGGGAAATGATTTAAAATGCATCTCAGTTTTCGTATCCTGGTCCTCGGGTTCACCATTCCAGATGCTTTACTAACACTCTCCCCGCTTGGAGAGTCAGTGCCTTTAACCTCCTCTTTGGCACAGCTTGCAATTTCTGTGCAAAATGAACAGGAATAGGGAGAACCAATGAGAGACTAGCTGTAGGTGTCTGCACGGGCAAATGTAACGCTCATTGCCCACCAGGAAGAGGAATTAAACAAAGGCTCAGCGTGCCCTGCCGGAAACAGATTAGGGCCTGAAGCAATCCTGCGGTTTTGTGCCCAGCTCACAAGAAAGCGAGTTGAAGAAAGGAGCTCAGGGGCACTGTAATTCACAAACCTGCAGAGTTATAAATGACAGCTATCCTCCAAAAATATATTGAAGTAAGCCTGCGAAGGGGACTTGAAAGCGGGGCAGAATTTCAGGAAAACGATTGCAGGGGGTAGACTGGAATTGCCCTGAAAGCATAGGAAAAGAGGCAGAACGTCGACAATGATGCACTTGGCCAAAAAGGGCGTATGCGTTTTTTCCTGAATATATTCAGGAAAAAACGCATACGCCCTTTTTGGCCAACCAAGCAAGCCTGTAAATGAAATCTGCACTACAATGAAGTCTCACTGCCCCCCTGGCAAAAGGGCCATCTGAAAAAAGTGTAAAATCCAGAAAGGTAGGACAGGATATGGAGAACAGGGAGCCTTGTTATGCTGATTGGCAGGATGTAAATTGCCAGCAGCCACCCTGGAGAAGTGTATGGTGTTTCCTGAAACACGAAAGAAACAAAGCAACACAGCCTATGACACTTCCACTTATGGTCCTATAGCTTACGGAAATTAAAATCAAAAACAGACAGCCACCCCAATATTTGAGACGGCTGTGTTCACAAGAAGCTCGTCTACAGTATCAGGTAAATATCCCAGAAAGCAAAAAATGGATAAAGAACTTGTGGCACGTACGTACAATGCAATATCACTCAGCAATGAAATCTGTGTCATCAGGCCCATAGCGGCATAGTGAGTGGATGCAGGTACGGTGATTCTACGTGAACTACGTCACACAGAAAAAGAAACATCATAAGATATCACGAATACACGGAATGTAAACTTGACTACACATGAACTGAATTACAAAACAGAACAGGGTCTCAAATTTAGAAAACCAACTAGTGCTTGCTTATGGGGAAAGGTGCCTTGGGGTGCTGCATAAAACCAGAGACTGAAATTAGCACAGATAACTTTCCATAAGCCCAATATGTAATAGACAAGACCTACTCCTTGCTCAACGAAATGGACCCAACACCACATATTCAACGCCTAGGAATATACCTGACTAGGAAGAATCTTAAAACCCATGGATATATATGTCTCCGTAAGAGAATCAAGGGTGTGTACAGCGGCCGAAAGGCAGCAGTGAAAATCCGATAAATCCCATTATCAAAATAAATTTCGAAAACAAAACACAAAGACAGTGAAATAGAGAGCAATTCCCCTATCCCTAACCCTAACCCTAACCCAAACCCTTACCCGAAGCCTTACCCTAACCCGTCCCCTAATCCTAACCGGTAGGCTAACACTAACACGTACCCTAACACGTACGCGCACCCTAAACCGTTGTCGTACCCTAACCTGTCGCCTAAACCGTCACCGTCCCCTAAACCTAACCCTAACCCTAACTCGAACCCTTACCCGAAGCCTTACCCTAACCGGCCCCTAATCCTAACCCGTACGCTAACACTAAACCGTACCCTAACACGTACGCTCACCCTAAACATTTGTCGTACCCTAACCTGTCCCCTAAACCGTCCCCGTCCCCTAACCCTAACACTAACACTAACCCTAACCCTTACCCAAAGCCTTACCCTAACCCGTCCCCTAATCCTAAATCGTACGCTAACCATAACCAGTACCCTAATATGTACGCTCACCTTAAACCGTTGTCGTACCCTAACCTGTCCCCTAAACCGTCCCCGTCCCCTAACCCTAACCCTAACCCTAACCCTAACCCTTACCCGAAGCCTTACACTAACCCGTCCCCTATTCCTAAACCTTACGCTAACACTAACCAGTACCCTAACACGTATGCTCACCCTAAACCATTGTCGTACCCTAACCTGTCCCCTAAACCGTCCCCATCACCTAACACTAACCCTAACCCTAACCCTAACCCTTACCCGAAGCCTTACACTAACCCATCCCCTAATCCTAACCCGTACGCTAACCCTAACCCGTACCCTAACACGTACGCTCACCCTAAACCGTTGTCGTACCCTAACCTGTACCCTAAACCATCCCCGTCCCCTATCCCTAACCCAAACCTTAACCCAAACCCTTACCCGAAGCCTTACCCTAACCCGTCCCCTAATCCTAACCGGTAGGCTAACACTAACACGTACCCTAACACGTACGCTCACCCTAAAACGTTGTCGTACCGTAACCTGTCCCCTAAACCGTCCCCATCCCCTAACCCTAACCCTAACCCTAACCCTAACACTAACCCTTACCCGAAGCCTTACACTAACGCGTCCCATAAGCCTAACCCGTACGCTAACAGTAACCCATACCCTAACACGTACGCTCACCCTAAACCGTTGTCGTACACTAACCTGTCCCCTAAACCGTCCCCATTCCCTAACCCTGACCCTAACCCTAACCCTAACCCTAACCCTTACCCGAAGTCTTACACTAACCCGTCACCTAATCCTAACCCGTACGCTAACAGTAACCCGTACCCTAACACGTACGCTCACTCTAAACCGTTGTCGTACCCTAACCTGTTCCCTAAACCGTCCCTGTCCCCTAACCCTAACCCTAACCCTTACCCGAACCCGTACCCTAACCCATCACCTAATCCTAACCCGTACGCTAACACTAACCCATACCCTAACACGTACGCTCACCCTAAACTGTTGTCGTACCCTAACCTGTCACCTAAACCGTCCCCGTCCCCTAACCCTAACCCTAACCCTAACCCTAACACTTACCCGAAGCCTTACCCTAACCCGCCCCCTAATCCTAACCCATACGATAACACTAACCCGTACCCTAACACGTACGCTCACCCTAAACCGTTATCGTACCCTAACCTGTGCCCTAAACCATCACCGTCCCCTAACCCTAACCCTAACCCTAACCCGAACCCTTATCCGAAGCCTTACACTAACCCGTCCCCTAATCCTAACCCGTACGCTAACACTAACCCGTACCCTCACACGTACGCTCAGCCTAAACCTTTGTCGTACCCTAACCTGTCCCCTAAACCGTCCCTGTCCCCTAACCCTAACACTAACCCTAACCCTAAACCTAACCCTTACTCGAAGCCTTACCCTAACCCGTCCCGTAATCCTAACCCTTACGCTAACACTAACCGTACCCTAACACGCACACTCACCCTAAACAGTTGTCGTACCCTGACCTGTCCCCTAAACCGTCGCCGTCCCCTAACCCTAACCCTAATCCTAACCCTAACCCTTACCTGAAGCCTTACCCTAACCCGTCCCTTAATCCTAACCCGTACGCTAACACTAACCTGTACCCTAACACGTACGCTCACCCTAAAACTTTGTCGTACCCTAACCTGTCCCCTAAACCATCCCCGTCCCCTAACCCTAACCCTGATCCTAACCCTAACCCTAACACTTACCCGAAGCCTTACCCTAAACCGTCCCCTAAACCTAACCCGTAACCTAACACTAACCCGTACCCTAACACGTACGCTCACCCTAAACCGTTGTCGTACCCGAACCTGTCCCCTAAACCGTCCCCATCCGCTAACCCTAACATTAACCCTAGCCCTAACCCTAACCCTTACCCGAAGCCTTACACTAACCCATCCCCTAATCCTAACCCTTATGCTAACCCTAACCCATACCCTAACACGTACGCTCACCCTAAACCATTGTCGTACCCTAACCTGTACCCTAAACCATCCCCGTCCCCTATCCCTAACCCTAACCCTAACCCTAACCCTTACCCGAAGCCTTACCCTAACCCGTCCCCTAATCCTAACCGGTACGCTAACACTAACACGTACCCTAACACGTACGCTCACCCTAAAACGTTGTCATAACATAACCTGTCCCCTAAACCGTCCCCGTCCCCTAACCCTAACCCTCACCCTAACCCTAACCCTAACCCTTACCCGAAGCCTTACTCTAACCCGTCCCCTAATCCTAAACCGTACGCTAACACTAACCCGTAGCCTATCACGTACGCTCACCCTAAACCGTTGTCGTACCCTAACCTGTCCCCTAAACCGTCCCGGTCCCCTAACCCTAACCCTAACCCTAACCCTAATCCTTACCTGAAGACTTACGCTAACTCGTCCCGTAAACCTAACCTGTACGCTAACACTAACCCATAACCTAACACGTACGCTCACCCTAAAGCGTTGTCGTACCCTAACATGTACCCTAAACCGTCCCCGTCCCCTAACCCTAACCCTAAACCTAACCCTAACGCTAACCCTTACCCGAAGCCTTACCCTAACCCGTCCCCTAATCCTAACCCGTACGCGAACAATAACCCGTACCCTAACACGTACACTCACCCTAAACAGTTGTTGTACCGTAACCTGTCCCCTAAACCGTCCTCGTCCCCTAACCCTAACCCTAACCCTAACCCTAACCCTAACCCTTACCTGAAGCCTTTACCTAACCCATCACTTAATCCTAACCCGTACGCTAACACTAACCCGTACCCTAACACGTACGCTCACCCTAAACCGTTGTCGTACCCTAACCTGTCCCCTAAACCATCCCCGTCCCCTAACCCTAACCCTAATCCTAACCATAACCCTAACCCTTATCCGAAGCCTTACCCTAAACCGTCCCCTAAACCTAACCCGTACGATAACACTAACCCATACCCTAACACTTACGCTCACCCTAAACCGTTGTCGTACCCGAACCTGTCCCCTAAACCGTCCCCGTCCCCTAACCCTAACCCTAACCCTAACCCTAACCCTTACCCGAAGCCTTACCCTAACCCGTCCCCTATTCCTAACCCGTACGATAACACTAACGAGTACCCTAACACGTACGCTCACCCTAAACCGTTGTCGTACCCTAACCTGTCGCCTAAACCGTCAACGTCCCCTAAACCTAACCCTAACCATAACCCTAACCCGAACCCTTACCCGAAGCCTTACCCTAACCGGCCCCTAATCCTAACCCGTACGCTAACACTAACCCGTACCCTAACACGTACGCTCACCCTAAACATTTGTCGTACCCTAGCCTGTCCCCTAAAGCGTTTCCGTCCCCTAACCCTAACACTAACCCTAACCCAAACCCTTACCCAAAGCCTTACCCTAACCCGTCCCTTAATCCTAAATCGTACGCTAAAACGAACCAGTACCCTGACACTTACGCTCACCCTAAACCGCTGTGGTACCCTAACCTCTCCCTTAAACCGTCCCCATCCCCTAACCCTAACCCTAAACCTAACCCTAACCCTTACCCGAAGCCTTACCCTAACCCGTCCCCTAATCCTAACCCGTACGCTAACAGTAGCCCGTACCCTAACACGTACGCTCACTCTAAACCGTTGTCGTACCCTAACCTGTTCCCTAAACCGTCCCTGTCCCATAACCCTAACCCTAAACCTAACCCTAACCCTAACCCTTACCCGAAGCCTTACCCTAACCCGTTCCCTAATCCTAACCCGTATGCTAACTCTAACACGTACCCTAACACGTACGCTCACCCTAAACCGTTGTCGTACCCTAACCTGTCCCCTATACCGTCCCCATTCCCTAACCCTAACCTTAACCCTAACCATAACCCTAACCCTTACCCGAAGCCTTACACTCACCCGTCCCCTAATCCTAAACCGTACGCTAACACTAACCCGTACCCTAACACGTAGGCTCAGCCTAAACCTTTGTCGTACACTAACCTGTCCCCTAAACCGTCCCCGTCCCCTAACCCTAACACTAACCCTAAACCTAACCCTTACCTGAAGCCTTACCCTAACCCGTCCCGTAATCCTAACCCGTACGCTAACACTAACCCGTACCCTAACACGTACACTCACCATAAACAGTTGTCGTACCCTAACCTGTCCCCTAAACCGTCCCCGTCCCCTAACCCTAACCCTAACCCTAACCCTAACCCTTACCCGAAGCCTTACCCTAACACGTCCCATAAGCCTAACCCGTACGCTAACACTAACCCGTAGCGTAACACGTACGCTCACCCTAAACCGTTGTCGTACACTAACCTGTCCCCTAAACCGTCCCCGTCCCCGTCCCCTAAACCTATCCCTAAACCTAACCCTAACCCTTACCTGAAGCCTTACCCTAACCCGTCCCCTAATCCTAACCCGTACGCTAACACTAAACCGTACCCTAACACATACGCACACCCTAAACCGTTGTCGTACACTAACCTGTCCCCTAAACCGTCCCCGTCTCCTAACTCTAACCGTAACCCTAACACTAACCCTGACCCTTATCCGAAGCCTTACCCTAATCCGTCCTCTAATCCTAACCCGTACGCTAACACTAAGCCGTACCCTAACACGTACACTCACCCTAAACCGTTGTCGTACACTAACATGTCCCCTAAATCGTCCCCGTCCCCTAACGCTAACCCTAAACCTAACCCTTACCCGAAGCCTTACCCTAACCCGTGCCCTAATCCTAACCCATTCGCTAACACTAACCCGTAGCCTAACACGTACGCTCACCCTAAACCGTTGTCGTACCCTAACCTATCCCCTAAACCGTCCCCGTTCCCTAAGACTAACCCTAACCCTAACCCTAATCCTTACCTGAGGCCTTACGCTAACTCGTCCCGTAATCCTAACCCGTACGCTAACAGTAACCCGTACACTAACACGTATGCATACCCTAAACCGTTGTCTTACCCTAACATGTCCCCTAAACCGTCCCCATCCCCTAACCCTAAAACTAAACCTAACCCTAACGCTAACCCTTACCCGAAGCCTTACCCTAACCCGTCCCCTAATCCTCACCCGTACGCTAATAATAACCCATACCCTAACACGTACGCTCACCCTAAACTGTTGTCGTACCCTAAACTGTCCCCTAAACCGTTGCCGTCCCCTAACACTAACCCTAACCCTAACCCTAACCCTTACCTGAAGCCTTAACCTAACCCGTCCCTTAATCCTAACCCGTACGCTAACACTAACCCATACCCTAACACGTACGCTCACCCTAAACCGTTGTCGTACCCTAACCTGTCCCCTAAAACATCCCCGTCCCCTAACACTAACCCTAATCCTAACCCTAACCCTAACCCTTATCCGAAGCCTTACCCTAAACCGTCCCCTAAACCTAACCCGTACGCTAACACTAACCCGTACCCTAACATGTACGCTCACCCTAAACCGTTGTCATAAACGAACCTGTCCCCTAAACCGTTCCCGTCCCCTAACCCTAACCCTAACCCTAACCCTAACCCTTACCCGAAGCCTTACACTAACCCGTCCCCTATTCCTAACCCGTACGCTCACCCTAAACCGTTGTCGTACCCTAACCTGTCCCCTAAACCGTCACCGTCCCCTAACCCTAACCCTAACCCTAACACTAACCGAACACTTACCCGAAGCCTTACACTAACCCGTCCCCTAATCCTAACTCGTACGCTAACACTAACACGTACCCTAACATGTACGCTCACCCTAAACCGTTGTCGTACCCTAACCTGTCCCCTAAACCGTCCCCATTCCCTAACCCTAACCCTAAACCTAACAAAAACCCTAAACCTTACCCAAAGCCTTACACTCACCCGTCCCCTAATCCTAACGCGTACGCTAACACTAACCTGTACCCTCACACGTACGCTCACCCTAAACCGTTGTCGTACCCTAACCTGTACCCTAAACCGTCCCCGTCCCCTAACACTAACCCTAAACCTAACCCTAACACTTACCCGAAGCCTTACTCTAACCCGTCCCGTAATCCTAACCCGCACGCTAACACTAACCCGTGCCCTAACACGTACACTCACCCTAAACAGTTGTCGTACCCTAACCTGTCCCCTAAACCGTCGCCGTCCCCTAACCCTAACCCTAACCCTAACCCTAACCCTTACCTGAAGCCTTAACTTAACCCGTCCCTTAATCCTAACCCGTACGCTAACACTAACCCGTACCCTAAAACGTACGCTCACCCTAAACCGTTGTCGTACCCTAACCTGTCCCCTAAACCATCCCCATCCCCTAACCCTAACCCTAATCCTAACCCTAACCGTTATCCGAAGCCTTACCCTAAACCGTCCCCTAAACCTAACCCGTACGCTAACACTAACCCGTACCCTAACACGTACGCTCACCCTAAACATTTGTCGTACCCTAACCTGTCCCCTAAACTGTCCCCGTCCCCTAACCCTAACACTAACCCTAACCCTAACCCTTACCCAAAGCCTTACCTTAACCCGTCCCCGAATCCTAAATCGTACGCTAACACGAACCCGTACGCTAACACTTACGCTCACCCTAATCCGTTGTCATAACCTAACCTCTCCCTTAAACCGTCCCCATACCCTAACCCTAAACCTAACCCTTAACCTAACCCTAACCCTTACCCGAAGCCTTACCCTAACCCGTCCCCTAATCCTAACACGTACAATAACAGTAACCCGTACCCTAACACGTACGCTCACTCTAAACCGTTGTCGTACGCTAACCTGTTCCCTAAACCGTCCCTGTCCCCTAACCCTAACCCTAACCCTAACCCTAAACCTAACCCTTACCCGAGGCCTTACCCTAACCCATCCCCTAATCCTAACCGGTACGCTAACACTAACCCATACCCTTACACATACGCTCACCCTAAACTGTTATCGTACCCTAACATGTCCCCTAAACCGTCCCCGTCAGCTAACCCTAACCCTAACCCTAACCATAAACCTTACCCGAAGCCTTACCCTAACCCGTTCCCTAATCCTAACCCGTATGCTAACTCTAACCCGTACCCTAACACGTACGCTCACCCTAAACCATTGTTGTAACCTAACCTGTCCCCTAAACCATCCCCGTCCCCTAACCCTAACCCTAATCCTAACCCTAACCCTAACCCTTACCCGAAGCCTTACCCTAAACCGTCCCCTAAACCTAACCCGTACGCTAACACTAACCCGTACCCTAACACGTACGCTCACTCTAAACCGTTGTCGTACCCGAACCTGTCCCCTAAACCGTCCCCGTTCCCTAACCCTAACCCTAACCCTAACCCTTACCTGAAGCCTTACCCTAACCCGTCCCCTAATCCTAAACCATACGCTAACACTAACCAGTACCCTAACAAGTACGCTCACCCTAAACCATTGTCGTACCCTAACCTGTCCCCTAAACCGTCACCGTCCCATAACCCTAACCCTAACCCTAACCCGAACCCTTACCAGAAGCCTTACCCTAACCCGTCCCCTAATCTTAACCCGTACGCTAACACTAACCAGTACCCTAACACGTACGCTCACCCTAAACATTTGTCGTACCCTAACCTGTCCCCTAAACCGTCCCCGTCCCCTAACCCTAACCCTAACCCTAACCCTAAACCTTTCCCGAAGCCTTACCCTAACCCGTCCCCTAATCCTAACCCGTATGCTAACTCTAACCCGTACCCTAACACGTACGCTCACCCTAAACCGTTGTCGTACCCTAACCTGTCCCCTAAACCGTCCCCATTCCCTAACCCTAACCCTAACCCTAACCATAATCCTAATCCTTACCCGAAGCCTTACCCTAACCCGTCCCCTAATCCTAACCCGTACGCTAACACTAACCCGTACCTTAACACGTACGCTCACCCTAAACCGTTGTCGTACCCTAACCTGTCCCCTAAACCGTCCCCGACCCCTAACCCTAACCCTAACCCAAACCCTAACCCTAACCCTTACCCGAAGCCTTACCCTAACCCGTCCCCTAATCCTAACCCGTACGCTAACACTAACTCGTACCCTAACACGTACGCTCACCCTAAATCGTTGTCCTACCGTAACCTGTCCCCTAAACCGTCACCGTCCCCTAACCCTAACCCTAACCCTAACCCTAACCCGAACCCTTACCCGAAGCCTTACCCTAACCCGTCCCCTAATCCTAACCCATACGCTAACACGAACCCATTCCCTAACACCTACGCTCACCGTAAACCTTTGTCGTACCCTAACCTGTCCCCTCAACCGTCCCCGTCCCCTAACCCTAACACTAACCCTAACCCTAACCCTAACCCTTACCCGAAGCCTTACCCTAATCCGTCCCCTAATCCTAACGCGTACGCTAAAAGTAACCCGTACCCTAACACGTATGCTCACCCTAAACCATTGTCGTACCCTAACCTGTTCCCTAAACTGTCCCTGTCACCTAACCCTAACCCTAACCCTAACCCTAACCCTAACCCTTACCCGAAGCCTTACCCTAACCCATCCCCTAATCCTAAACCGTACGCTAACACTAACCCATACCCTAACACGAACGCTCACCCTAAACCATTGTTGTACCCTTACCTGTCCCCTAAATCGTCCCCGTCCTCTAACTCTAACCCTAACCCTAACCCTAAACCTTACCCGAAGCCTTATCCTAACCCGTCCCCTAATCCTTACCCGAACGCTAACACTAATCCATACCCTAACACGTACGCTCACCCAAAACCGTTGTCGTACCCTAATCTGTCCCCTAAACCGTCCCCGTCCCCTAACCCTAACCCTAACCCTAACCCTAACCCTAACCCTTAAACGAAGCTTTACCCTAACCCGTACCCTAATCCTAACCCGTACGCTAACACTAAAGAGTACCCTAACACATACGCACACCCTAAAACTTTGTCGTACACTAACCTGTCCCCCAAACCGTCCCCGTCTCCTAACCCTAACCCTAATCCTAACCCTAACCCTTACCCGAAGCCTTACCATAACCCGTGTTCTAATCCTAACCCGTACGCTAACACTAACCCGTACCCTAACACGCACGCTCACCCTAAAACGTTGTCGTACCCTAACCTGTCCCCTAAACCGTCCCCGTCCCCTAACCCTAACCCTAACACTATCCCTTACCCGAAGCCTTACCCTAACCCGGCCCCTAATCCTAACCCGTACGCTAACACTAACCCGTACCCTAACACGTACGCTCACCCTAAACCGATGTCGTACCCTAACCTGTCCCCTAAACCGTCACCATCCCCTAACCCTAACCCTAACCCTAACACTAACACTAACCCGTACCCTTACGCAAAGCCTTACCCAAACCGTCCCCTAATCCTAACCCGTACACTAATACTAACCCGTACCCTAACACGTATGCTCACCTTAAACCTTTGTCATACCCTAACCTGTCCCCTAAACCGTCCCCGTCCCCTAACCCTAACACTAACCCTATCCCTAACCCTTACCCGAAGCCTTACACTAACCCGTCCCCTAATCCTAAACCGTACGCTAACATTAAACCGTACCCTAACACTTACGCTCACCCTAAACCGTTGTCGTACCCTAACCTCTCCCTTAAACCTTCCCCATCCCCTAACCCTAACACTAACCCTAAACCTAACCCTAACCCTTACCCGAAGCCTTACCCTAACCCGTCCCCTAATCCTAACCCTTACACTAACAGTAACCCATACCCGAACACGTACGCTCACCCTAAACCATTGTCGTACCCTAACCTGTCCCCTAAACCGTCCCCTAACCCTAACCCTAACCCTAACCCTAACCCTAACCCTAACCCTTACCCGAAGCCTTACCCTAACCCGTCCCCTAATCCTAACCCGTATGCTAACTCTAACCCTTACACTAACACGTACGCTCATCCTAAACCGTTGTCGTACCCTAACCTATCCCCTAAACCGTCGCCGTTCCCTAACCCTAACCCTAACCCTAACGCTAACCCTTACCCGAAGCCTTACCCTAACCCGTCCCCTAATCCTAATCAGTACGCTAACACTAACCCGTACCCTAACACGTACGCTCACCCTAAAACGTTGTCGTACCCTAACCTGTCCCCTAAACCGTCCCCGTCCCCGTCCCCTAACCCTAACCCTAACCCTATACCTAAACCTTACCTGAAGCCTTACCCTAACCCGTCCCCTAATCCTAACCCATACGATAACACTAACCCGTACCCTAACACGTACGCTCACCCTAAACTGTTGTCGTACCCTAACCTGTCCCCTAAACCGTCCCCGTGGCCTAACCCTATCCCTAACCCTAAACCTTACCCGAAGCCTTACCCTAACCCGTCCCCTAATCCTAACCCGTACGATAACACTAAACCGTACTCTAACACTTAGGCTCACCCTAAACCGTCCCCGTCCCCTAACCCTAACCCTAACCCTAACCCTAACCCTTACCCGAACCTTACCCTAACCCGTCACCTAATCCTAAACCGTACGCTAACTCTAACCCGTACCCTAACACGTACGCTCACCCTAAACCGTTGTCGTACCCTAACATGTCCCCTAAACCATCCCCGTCCCCTAACCCTAACCCTAAACCTAACCCTTACCCTAAGCCTTACCCTAACCCGTCCCCAATCCTAACCCGTACGCTAACAATAACCCATACCCTAACACGTACGCTCACCCTAAACAGTTGTCGTACCCTAACCTGTCCCCTAAACCGTCCCCATCCCCTAACCCTAACCCTAACACTTACCCGAAGCCTTACCCTAACCCGTCCGCTAATCCTAACCCGTACGCTAACACTAACACGTACCCTAACACGTACGCTCACGCTAAACTGTTGTCGTACCCTAACCTGTCCCCTAAACCGTCCCCGTACCCTAACCCTAACCCTAACCCTAACCCTTACCCGAAGCCTTACCCTAACCCGTCCCCTAATCCTAACCCGTACGCTAACACTAAACCGTACTCTACCACGCACGCTCACCCTAAACCGTTGTCGTACCCTAACCTGTCCCCTAAACCATCCCCGTCCCCGTCCCCTAACCCTAACCCTAACCCTAACCCTTACCCGAAGCCTTACTCTAACCCGTCCCCTAATCCTAACCCGTACGCTAACAATAACCCGTACCCTAACACGTACGCTCACCCTAAACCGTTGTCGGACCCTAACCTGTCCCCTAAACCGTCCCCGTCCCCGTCCCCTAACCCTAACCCTAACCTTAACACTTACCCGAAGCCTTACCCTAACCCGTCCCTTAATCCTAACCCGTACAATAACACTAACCCGTACCCTAACACGTACGCTCACCCTAAAGCGTTGTCGTACCCTAACCTGTCCCCTAAACCGTCCCCGTCCCCTAACCCTAACCCTAAACCTGACTATAACCCTAACCCTTACCTGAAGCTTTACCCTAACCCGTCCCGTAATCCTAAACTGTACGCTAACACTAACCCATACCCTAACATGTACGCTCACCCTAAACCGTTGTCGTACACGAACCTGTCCCCTAAATCGTCCACGTCCCCTAACCCTAACCCTAACCCTAACCCTAAACCCTACCCGAAGCCTTACCCTAAACCGTCCCCTAATCCTAATCCGTACGCTAACACTAACCCGTACCCTAACACGTACGCTCACGCTAAACCATTGTCGTACACGAACCTGTCCCCTATACCGTCCCCATCCCCGTCCCCTAAACCTAACCCTCACCCTAACCCTAACCCTTACCCGAAGCCTTACCCTAACCTGTCCCCTAATCCTAACACGTAGGCTAACACTAACCCGAACCCTAACACCTATACTCACCCTAAACCGATGTCGTACCCTAACCTGTCCCCTAAACCGTCACCATCCCCTAACCCTAACCCTAACCCTAACACTAACACTAACCCGTACCCTTACGCAAAGCCTTACCCAAACCGTCCCCTAATCCTAACCCGTACACTAATACTAACCCGTACCCTAACACGTATGCTCACCTTAAACCTTTGTCATACCCTAACCTGTCCCCTAAACCGTCCCCGTCCCCTAACCCTAACACTAACCCTATCCCTAACCCTTACCCGAAGCCTTACACTAACCCGTCCCCTAATCCTAAACCGTACGCTAACATTAAACCGTACCCTAACACTTACGCTCACCCTAAACCGTTGTCGTACCCTAACCTCTCCCTTAAACCTTCCCCATCCCCTAACCCTAACACTAACCCTAAACCTAACCCTAACCCTTACCCGAAGCCTTACCCTAACCAGTCCCCTAATCCTAACCCTTACACTAACAGTAACCCATACCCGAACACGTACGCTCACCCTAAACCATTGTCGTACCCTAACCTGTCCCCTAAACCGTCCCCTAACCCTAACCCTAACCCTAACCCTAACCCTAACCCTAACCCTTACCCGAAGCCTTACCCTAACCCGTCCCCTAATCCTAACCCGTATGCTAACTCTAACCCTTACACTAACACGTACGCTCATCCTAAACCGTTGTCGTACCCTAACCTATCCCCTAAACCGTCGCCGTTCCCTAACCCTAACCCTAACCCTAACGCTAACCCTTACCCGAAGCCTTACCCTAACCCGTCCCCTAATCCTAATCAGTACGCTAACACTAACCCGTACCCTAACACGTACGCTCACCCTAAAACGTTGTCGTACCCTAACCTGTCCCCTAAACCGTCCCCGTCCCCGTCCCCTAACCCTAACCCTAACCCTATACCTAAACCTTACCTGAAGCCTTACCCTAACCCGTCCCCTAATCCTAACCCATACGATAACACTAACCCGTACCCTAACACGTACGCTCACCCTAAACTGTTGTCGTACCCTAACCTGTCCCCTAAACCGTCCCCGTGGCCTAACCCTATATCTAACCCTAAACCTTACCCGAAGCCTTACCCTAACCCGTCCCCTAATCCTAACCCGTACGATAACACTAAACCGTACTCTAACACTTAGGCTCACCCTAAACCGTCCCCGTCCCCTAACCCTAACCCTAACCCTAACCCTAACCCTTACCCGAACCTTACCCTAACCCGTCACCTAATCCTAAACCGTACGCTAACTCTAACCCGTACCCTAACACGTACGCTCACCCTAAACCGTTGTCGTACCCTAACATGTCCCCTAAACCATCCCCGTCCCCTAACCCTAACCCTAAACCTAACCCTTACCCTAAGCCTTACCCTAACCCGTCCCCAATCCTAACCCGTACGCTAACAATAACCCATACCCTAACACGTACGCTCACCCTAAACAGTTGTCGTACCCTAACCTGTCCCCTAAACCGTCCCCATCCCCTAACCCTAACCCTAACACTTACCCGAAGCCTTACCCTAACCCGTCCGCTAATCCTAACCCGTACGCTAACACTAACACGTACCCTAACACGTACGCTCACGCTAAACTGTTGTCGTACCCTAACCTGTCCCCTAAACCGTCCCCGTACCCTAACCCTAACCCTAACCCTAACCCTTACCCGAAGCCTTACCCTAACCCGTCCCCTAATCCTAACCCGTACGCTAACACTAAACCGTACTCTACCACGCACGCTCACCCTAAACCGTTGTCGTACCCTAACCTGTCCCCTAAACCATCCCCGTCCCCGTCCCCTAACCCTAACCCTAACCCTAACCCTTACCCGAAGCCTTACTCTAACCCGTCCCCTAATCCTAACCCGTACGCTAACAATAACCCGTACCCTAACACGTACGCTCACCCTAAACCGTTGTCGGACCCTAACCTGTCCCCTAAACCGTCCCCGTCCCCGTCCCCTAACCCTAACCCTAACCTTAACACTTACCCGAAGCCTTACCCTAACCCGTCCCCTAATCCTAACCCGTACAATAACACTAACCCGTACCCTAACACGTACGCTCACCCTAAAGCGTTGTCGTACCCTAACCTGTCCCCTAAACCGTCCCCGTCCCCTAACCCTAACCCTAAACCTGACTATAACCCTAACCCTTACCTGAAGCTTTACCCTAACCCGTCCCGTAATCCTAAACTGTACGCTAACACTAACCCGTACCCTAACATGTACGCTCACCCTAAACCGTTGTCGTACACGAACCTGTCCCCTAAATCGTCCACGTCCCCTAACCCTAACCCTAACCCTAACCCTAAACCCTACCCGAAGCCTTACCCTAAACCGTCCCCTAATCCTAATCCGTACGCTAACACTAACCCGTACCCTAACACGTACGCTCACGCTAAACCATTGTCGTACACGAACCTGTCCCCTATACCGTCCCCATCCCCGTCCCCTAAACCTAACCCTCACCCTAACCCTAACCCTTACCCGAAGCCTTACCCTAACCTGTCCCCTAATCCTAACACGTAGGCTAACACTAACCCGAACCCTAACACCTATACTCACCCTAAAACGTTGTCGTACCCTAACCTGTCCCCTAAACCGTCCCCGTCCCCTAACCCTAACCCTAACCCTAACACTTACCCGAAGCCTTAGCCTAACCCATCCCCTAATCCTAACCTGTACGCTAACACTAACCCGTACTCTTACACGTACGCTCACCCTAAACCGTTGTCATATCCTAACCTGTCCCCTAAACCGTCCCCGTCTCCTAACCCTAACCCTAACCCTAACCCTAACCCTAACCCTTACCCGAAGCCTTACCCTAACCCGTCCTCTAATCCTAACCCCTACGCTAACACTAACCCGTACCCTAACACGTACGCTCACCCTAAACCGTTGTCGTATCCTAACCTGTCCCCTAAACCAACCCCATCCCCTAACCCTAAACCTAACCCTAACCCTAACCCTTACCCGAAGCCTTACCCTAACCCGTCCCCTAATCCTAACCCATACGATAACACTAACCCATGCCCTAACACGTACGCTCACCCTAAACCGTTGTCATACCCTAACCTGTCCCCTAAACCGTCCCCGTCCCCTAACCCAAACCCCAAACCTAACACTAAACCTTACCCGAAGCCTTACCCTAACCCGTCCCCTAATCCTAAGACGTACGCTAACACTAACCCGTACCCTAACACGTACGCTCACCCTAAACCGTTGTCGTACCCTAACCTGTCCCCTAAACCGTCCCCGTCCCCTAACCCTAACCCTAACCCTTTCCCGAAGCCTTACCCTAACCCGTCCCCTAATCCTAACCCGTACGCTAACACTAAATCGTACCCTAACACATACGCACACCCTAAATCGTTGTCGTACCCTAAACTGTCCCCTAAACCGTCCCCGTCACCTAACCCTAACCCTAAACCTAACCCTAACCCTAACCCTTACCCGAAGCCTTACACTAACCCATCCCCTAATCCTAACCCGTACGCTAACCCTAACCCATACCCTAACACGTATGCTCATCCTAAACCGTTCTCGTACCCTAACCTGTACCCTAAACCATCCCCGTCCCCTATCCCTAACCCTAACCCTAACCCTAACCCTTACCCGAAGCCTTACCCTAACCCGTCCCCTAATCCTAACCCGTACGCTAACACTGACAATTACCCTAACACGTACGCTCACCCTAAAACGTTGTCGTATCCTAACCTGTCCACTAAACCGTCCCCGTCCCCTAACCCTAACCCTAACCCTAACCATAAACCTAACCCTAACCCTTACCCGAAGCCTTACCCTAACCCGTGCCCTAATCCTAACCCGTACGCTAACACTAACCCGTACCCTAACACGTACGCTCACCCTAAACCGTTGTCGTACACTAACCTGTCCCCTAAACCATCCCCGTTCCCTAACCCTAACCCTAACCCTAACTCTAACCCTAACCCTAACACTTACCCGAAGCCTTACCCTAACCCGTCCCCTAATCCTAACCCGTATGCTAACACTAACACGTACCCTAACACGTACGCTTACCCTAAACCGTTGTCGTACCCTAACCTGTTCCCTAAACCATCCCCGTCCCCTAACCCTAACCCTAACCATAACCCTAAACCTTACCCGCAGCCTTACACTTACCCGTCCCCTAATCCTAACCCGTACGATAACAGTAACCCGTACCCTAACACGTACACTCACCCTAAACAGTTGTTGTACCCTAACATGTCCCCTAAACCGTCGCCGTCCCCTAACCCTAACCCTAACCCTAACTCTAACCCTAACCCTTACCCGAAGCCTTACCCTAACCCGTCCCTTAATCCTAACCCATACGCTAACGCTAACCCATACCCTAACACGTACGCTCACCCTAAACCGTTGTCGTACCCTAACCTGTCCCCTAAACCGTCCCCGTCCCCTAACCCTAACCCTAACACTAACCCTAAACCTTACCTGAAGCCTTACTCTAACCCGTCCCCTAATCCTAACACGTAGGCTAACACTAACACGTACGCTCACCCTAAACCGTTGTCGTACACTAACCTGTCCCCTAAACCGTCCCCGTCCCCTAACCCTAACCCTAACCCTAACCCTTACCCGAAACCTTACCCTAAACCGTCCAATAATCCTAACCCGTATGCTAACACTAAACCATACCCTAACACGTACGCTCACCCTAAACCGTTGTTGTACCCTAACATGTCCCCTAAACAGTCCCTGTCCCCTAACCCTATCCCTATCCCTAACCCTTACCCGAAGCCTTACCCTTCCCCGTCCCCTAATCCTAATCCGTACGCTAACACTAACTGGTACCCTAACACGTACGCTCACCCTAAACCGTTTTCATACCCTAACCTGTCCCCTAAACCGTCCCCGTCCCCTAACACTAACCCTAACCCTAACCCTAACCCTAACACTTACCCAAAGCCATACCCTAACCCGTCACCTAATCCTAACCCGTAGGCTAACACTAACCCGTACCCTAACACGTACGCTCACCCTAAACCGTTGACGTACCCTAAACTGTCCCCTAAATCGTCCCCGTCCCCTAACCCTAACCCTTACCCGAAGCCTTACCCTAACCCGTCCCCTAATCCTAACCCGTACGCTAACCCTAAACCTAACCCTAACCCTTACCCGTAGCTTTACACTAACTCGTCCCCTAATCCTAACCCGTACGCTAACACTAAACCGAACCCTAACACGTACGCTCACACTAAACTATAGTCGTACCCTAACCTTTCCCCTAAACCTTCCCCGTCCCCTAACCCTAACCCTAACCCTAACCCTAACACTTACCCGAAGCCTTACCCTAACCCGTTCCCTAATCCTAACCCATAGGCTAACACTAACACATACCCTAACACGTACTCTCACCCTAAACAGTTGTCGTACCCTAACCTGTCCCCTAAACCGTCGCCGTCCCCGTCCCCTAACCCTAACCCTAACCCTAACACTTACCCGAAGCCTTACCCTTACCCGTCCCCTAATCCTAACCCGTACGCTAACACTAAACCGTACCCTAACACGTACGCTCACCCTAAACCGTTGTCGTACCCTAACCTGTCCCCTAAACCGTCCCTGTTCCCTAACCCTAACCCTAACCCTAACCCTTACCCAAAGCCTTACACTAACCCGTCCCCTAATCCTAACTCGTACGCTAACACTAACCCGTACCCTAGCACGTACGCTCACCCTAAACCGTTGTGGTACCCTCATCTGTCCCCTAAACCGTCCCAGTCCCCTAACCCTAACCCTAACTCTAACCCTAACCTTAACCCTTACCCGAAGCCTTACCCTTACCCGTCCCCTAATCCTATCCCGTACGCTAACACTAAACCGTACCCTAACACGTACGCTCAACCTACACCGTTGTCGTACCCTAACCTGTCCCCTAAACCGTCCCCGTCCCCGTCCCCTAACCCTAACCCTAAACCTTACTGTAAGTGTTACACTAAACCGTCCACTAATCCTAACCCGTACGCTAACACTAACCCGTACCCTAACACATACGCTCACCCTAAACCGTTGTCGTACCCTAACCTGTCCCCTAAACCGTCTCCATCCCCTAACCCTAACCCTAACCCTAACCCTAACCCTAACCCTTACCCGAAGCCTTACACTAAACCGTCCCCTAATCGTAAACCGTACGCTAACACTAACCCGTACCCTAACACGTACGCTAACCCTAAACCGTTGTCGTACACTAACATGTCCCCTAAACCGTCCCCGTCCCCTAACCCTAACCCTAACCCTAACCCTTACCCGAAGCCTTACCCTTACCCGTCCCCTAATCCTAACCCGTACACTAACACTAAACCGTACCCTAACACGTACGCTCACCCTAAACCGTTGTCATACCCTAACCTGTCCCCTAAATCGTCCGAGTCCCCTAACGCTAACCCTAACCCTAAACCAAACCCTTACCCGAAACCTTACCCTCACACTTCCCCAATCCTAACCCGTACGCTAACACTAACCCGTACCCTAACGCGTACGCTCACCCTAAACCGTTGTCATACCCTAACCTGTTCCCTAAATCATCCCCGTCCCCGTCCCCTAACCCTAACCCTAACCGTAAACCTTACCCGAAGCCTTACCCTAACCCGTCCCCTAATCCTAACCCGTAGGCTAACACTCACCCGTACCCTAACACGTACGCTCACCCTAAACCATTGTCGTACCCGAACCTGTCCCCTAAATCGTCCCCATCCCCTAACACTAACCCTAACGCTAACCCTAACCCTAAACCTTACCTGAAGCCTTACCCTAACGCGTCCCCTAATCCTAACCCGTACGCTAACCCTAACACTAACCCTAAACCTTACCCGAAACCTTACCATAAACCGTCCCCTATTCCTAACATGTACGCCCTCACTAAACCGTACCCTAACACATACGCTCACCCTAAACCATTGTCGAACCCTAACCTGTCCCCTAAACCGTCCCCGTCCCTGTCCCCTAACCCAAACCCTAACCATAACCCTAACACTTACCCGAAGCCTTACCCTAACCCGTCCCCTAATCCTAACCCGTACGCTAACACTAACCCATACCCTAACATGTACGCTCACCCTAAACCGTTGTCGAACACTAACCTGTCCCCTAAACCGGCCCCTAACCCTAACCCAACCCTAACCCTATCCCTAACCCTAACCCTTACCCGAAGCCTTACCCTAACCCGTCCCCTAATGCTAACTCGTACGCTAACACTGACCCGTACCCTAACACATACGCTCACCCTAAACCGTTGTCGTACCCTAACCTGTCCCCTAAACCGTCCCCGTCCCCTAACCCTAACACTAACCCTAAACCTTACCAGAAGCCTTACCCTAACCCGTCCCCTAATACTAACCCGTACGCTAACACTAACCCGTACCCTAACACGTACGCTCACCCTAAACCGTTGTGGTACCCTAACCTGTCCCCTAAACCGTCCCTGTCCCCTAACCGTAACCCTAACCGTAACCCTAACACTAACCCTTACCCGAAGCCTTACCCTAACCCGTCCCCTAATCCTAACCCGTACCCTAAGATTAACCGGTACCCTAATACGTACACTCACCCTAAACCGTTGTCGTACACTAACCTGTCCACTAAACCTTCCCCGTCCAGGTCCCCTAAGCCTAACCCTAACCCTAAACCTAACCCTTACCCGAAGCCTTACACTAACCCGTCCCCTAATTCTAACCCGTATGCTAACACTAACCCGTACACTAACACATACGCTCACCCTAAACTGTTGTCGTACCCTAACCTGTCCCCTAAACCGTCCCCGTCCCCTAACCCTAACCCTAATCCTAACCCTAACCCTTACCCGAAGTCTTACCCTAAACCCTCCCCTAATCCTAACCCGTACGCTAACACTAACCCGTACCCTAACACGTACGCTCACAATAAACATTTGTCGTACCCTCACCTGTCCCCTAAACCATCCCCGTCCCCTAACCCTAACCCTAACCATAACCCTAACCCTAACCCTTACCCGAAGCCTTACCCCAACCCGTCCCCTCATCGTATCCCGTACGCTAACACTAACCCGTACCCTAACACCTACGCTCACCCTAAATGTTGTCATACCCTAACCTGTCCCCTAAACCGTCCCCGTCCCCTAACCCTAAACCTAACCCTAACCCTAACCCTTTCCTGAAGCCTTACCCTAACCCGTCCCCTAATCCTAAACCGTACCCTAACACTAACCGGTAACCTAACACGTATGCTCACCCTAAACCGTTGTCGTACCCTAACCTGTCCCGTAAACCGTCACTGTCCCCTAACCCTAACCCTAACCTTAACCCTAACACTAACCCGAAGCCTTACCCTAACCCGTCCCCTAATACTAACTCGTACGCTAACACTAACCCATACCCTAACACGTACGCTCACCCTAAACCGTTGTCGTACCCTAACCTGTCCCCTAAACCGTCCCCGTCCGATAACACTAACCCTAACCATAACCCTAACCCTATCCCTTACCCGAAGCCTTACACTAACCCGTCCCATAATCCTAAACCGTACGCTAACCCTAACTCGTACCCTAACATGTACGCTCACCGTAAACCGTTGTCGTACTCTAAACTGTCCCCTAAACCGTCACCGTCCCCGTCCCGTAACCCTAACTTTAACCCTAAACCTAACCCTTACCCGAAGCCTTACACTAACCCATCCCCTAATCGTAAGCCGTACGCTAACACTAAACCATACCCTAACACGTACGCTCACCCTAAATCGTTGTCGTACCCTAACCTGTCCCCTAAACCGTCCCCATCCCCTAACCCTAACCCTAACCCTAACCCTTACCCGAAGCCTTACACTAACCCGTCCCATAATCCTAACCCTTAGGCTAACACTAACCCGTACCCTAACACGTACGCTCACCCTAAACCGTTGTCGCACACTAACGTGTCCCCTAAACCGTCCCCATCCCCGTCCCCTAAGCCTAACACTAACCCTAACCCTAACCCTTACCCGAAGCCTTACCCTAACCCGTCCCCTAATCCTAACCCGTACGCTAACACTAACCCGTACCCTAACACGTACGCTCACCCAAAACCGTTGTCGTACCCTAACCTCTCCCCTAAACCGTCCCCGTCCCCTAACCCTAACCATAACCTTAACCCTAACACTTACCCCAAGCCTTACCCTAACCCATCCCCTAACACTAACCCGTACGCTAACACTAACCCGTACCCTAACACGTACGCTCACCCTAAACCGTTGTCGTACCCTAACCTCTCCCCTACACCGTCCCCGTCCCCTAACCCTAACCCTAACCCAATCCCTAACCCTAACCCTTACCCCAGGCCTTAATCTAAGCTGTCCCCTAATCCTAAACCGTACGCTAACACTAACCCCTTCCCTTACACGTACGCTCACCCTAAACCGTTGTCGTACCCTAACCTGTCCCCTAAACCGTCCCAGTCCCCGTCCCCTAACCCTAACCCTAACCCTTACCCGAAGCCTTACACAAAACCGTCCCCTAAACCTAACCCGTACGCTAACACTAACCCATACCCTAACACATACGCTCACCCTAAACCGTTGTCGTACAATAACCTGTCCCTTATACCGTCCCCGTCCCCTTACCCTAACCCTAACCCTAACCCTAACACTAACCCTTACCTGAAGCCTTACCCTAACCCGTCCCCTAATCCTAACCCGTACGCTAACACTAACCCGTACACTAACACGTACGCTCACCCTAAACCGTTGTCGTACCCTAACCTGTACCCTAAACCGTCACCGCCCCCGTCCCGTAATCCTAACTCTAACCCTAAACCTAACCCTTACCCGAAGCCTTACCCTAACCCGTCCCCTAATTCTAACCCGTACGCTAACACTAAACCGTACCCTAACACATAGGCTCACCCTAAACCGTTGTCGTACAATAACCTGTCCCGTAAACCGTCCCCGTCCCCTAACCCTAACCCTAACCCTAACCCTAACACCTACCCGAAGCCTTACCCTAAACTGTCCCCTAATCCTAACCCTTACGCTAACACTAACCTGTCCCCTAACACCTACGCTCACCCTAAACCGTTGTCGTACCCTAACCTGTCCCATAAACCGTCCCCGTACCCTAACCCTAACCCTAAACTTACCCGAAGCCTTAACCTAACCCGTCCCCTAATCCAAACCCTTAGGCTAACACTAACCCGTACCCAAACACGTACGCTCACCCTAAACCGTTGTCGCACCCTAACCTGTCCCCAAACCGTCCCCATCCATGGCCCCTAACCCTAAAACTAACCCTAACCCTAACCCTTACCCGAAGCCTTACCCTATACCGTCCCCTAATCCTAACCCGTATGCTAACACTAACCCGTACCCTAACACGTACGCTCACCCTAAACCGCTGTCGTACACTAACCTGTCCCCTAAACCGTCCCCGTCCCCTAACCCTAACCCTAACCCTAACACTTACCCGAAGCCTTACCCTAACCCGTCCCCTAATCCTAACTCGTACGCTAACACTAACCCATACCCTAACACATACGCTCACCCTAAACCGTTGTCATACCCTAACCTGTCCCCTAAACCGTCCCCGTCACCTAACACTAACCCTAACCCTTACCCTAAACCTAACCCTTACCCGAAGCCTTACCCTAACACGTCCCCTAATCTTAACACGTACGCTAACAGTAACCCGTACCCTAACACGTACGCTCACCCTAAACCGTTGTCGTACGCTAACCTCTCCCCTAAACCGTCCCCGTCCCCTAACCCTAACCCTAACCCTAACCCTAACCGTAACCCTTACCCGAAGCCTTACCATAACCCATCTCCTAATACTAACCCGTACGCTAACACTAACCCGTACCCTAAAACGTACGCTCACCATAAACGGTTGTCGAACCCTAACCTGTCCTCTAAACCGTCCCCATACCCTAACCCTAACCCTAACCCTAACCGTAACCTTACCTGAAGCCTTACCCTAACCTGTCCCCTATTCCAAACCCGTAGGCTAACACTAACCCGTACCCTAACACGTACGCTCACCCTAAACCGTTGCCGTACCCTAACCTTTCCTCTAAACCGTCCCCGTCCCCTATCCCTAAACCTGACCCTAACTCTAATCCTTACCCGAAGCCTTACCCTAACCCGTCCCCTAAACCTAAACCGTACGCTAACACTAACCCGTAACATAACACGTACGCTCACCCTAAAACGTTGTCGTACCCTAACCAGTCCCCTAAACCATCCCCGTCCCCTAAAACTAACCCTAACCCTAACCCTTACCCGAAGCCTTACACTAAACCGTCCCCTAATCCTAACCCGTACGTTAACACTAACTGGTACCGTAACACGTACGCTCACCCTAAACATTTGTCGTAACATAACCTGTCTCCTAAACCGTCCCCTTCCCTAACCCTAAACCTAAACCTAATACTAACTGGTCCCCTAAACAGTCCTCGTCCCCGTCCCCTAACCCTAAGCCTAACCCTAACGCTAACCCTTACCCAAAGCCTTACCCTAACCCGTCCCCTAATCCTAACCTGTACGCTAACACTAACCCGTACCCTAACATGTACGTTTACCCTAAACCATTGTCGTACACTAACCTGTCCCCTAAACCGTCCCCGTCCCCTAACCCTAACCCTAACCCTAATCCTAACCAGTCCCCTAAACTGTCCCCGTCCCTGTCCCATAACCCTAAGACTAAACCTAACGCTAACACTTACCCGAAGCCTTACACTAACCCGTACCATAATCCTAAACCGTACGCTAACACTAACCCATTCCCTAACACGTACGCTCACCCTAACACTTTGTCATACTCTAACCTGTACGCTAAACCGTCCCCTTCACCTAATCCTAACCCTAACCATAACCCTAACCATAACCCTTACCCGAAGCCTCACCCAAACCCGTCTCCTAATCCTAAGCCGTACGCTAACACTAACCCGTACCCTAACACGTACGCTCACCCTAAACCGTTGTCGTATCCTAAACTTTCCCCTAAACCGTCCCCGTCCCCTAACCCTAACACTAACCATTTCCCTAACCCTAACCCTTACCCGAAGCCTTACCCTGACCGGTCACCTAATACGAACCCGAACGCAAAAACTAACCCGTAGCCTAACACGTACGCTCACCCTAAACCGTTGTCGTCCCCTAACCTCTCCCCTAAACCGTCCCCGTCCCCTAATCCTAACCCTAACCCTAACCCTAACACTTACCCGAAGCCATACCCTAACCCGTCCCCTAATCCTAACCCGTACCCTAACACGTACACTCACCCTAAACCATTGTCGTACCCTAAACTCTGACCTACACCGTCCCCGTCCCCGTCCCCTAACCCTAACCCTAACCCTAAGCCTAACCCTTACCCGAATCCTTACCATAACCCGTCCCCTACTCCTAACCCGTACGATAACACTAACCCATACCCAACACGTACGATCACCCTAAACCGTTGTCGTACCCTAACCTGTCCCTAAACCTTCCCCGTCCCCTAACCCTGACCCTAACCCTAATCCTAAACCTGAACCTTACCCGAAACCTTACCCTAACCCGTCCCCTAATCCTAACACGTACGCTAACACTAACCCGTACCCTAACACGTACGCTCACCCTAAAACTTTGTCGTACACTAACCTGTCCCTTAAACCGTCCCCATCCGCTAACCCTAACCCTAACCCTAAGCCTAAATCTTACCCGAAGCCTTACCCTAACCCGTCACATAATCCTAACCCGTATGCTAACACTAACCCATACCCTAACAGGTACACTCACCCTAAACTGTTTTCATACCCTAACCTGTCCCCTAAACCGTCCCCGTCCCCCAACCCTAACCATAACCCTAACCCTAAGACTTACTCGAAGCCTTACCCTAACCCGTCCCCTAATTCTAACCGGTACGCTAACACTAACCCTTACCCTAACATGTACAATCACCCTAAACCTTTGTCGTACCCTAACCTGTCCCCTAAACCGTCCCCATCCCCTAACCCTAACACTAACCCTAACCCTAACCCTTAACCGAAGTCTTCCCCTAACCCGTCCCCTAATCCTAACCCGTACGTTAACACTAACCCGTACCCTAACATGTACAATCACCCTACACCGTTTTCGTACCCTAACCTGTCACCTAAACCGTCCCCGTCCACTAACTCTAACCCTAACCCTAACCCTAACCCTTACCCGAAGCCTTACCCTAACCCATCCCCTAATCCTAACCCATACGCTAACACTAACCCGTACCCTAACACGTACGCTCACCCTAAACCGTTGTCTACCCTATCCTGTCCCCTAAACCGTCCCTGTCCCCTAACCGTAACCCTAAGCCTAAACTTTACCCGAAGCCTTACCCTAACCCGTCCCCTAATCCTAACCCGTACGCTAACACCTACGCTCACCCTAAACCGTTGTTGTACCCTAACCTGTCCCCTAAACCGTCCCCATCCCCTAACCCTAACCCTAACCCTAACCCTAAACCTTACCGGAAGCCTTAACCTAACCCATCCCCTAATCCTAACCCATACGCTAACACTAACACATACCCTAACACGTATGCTCACCCTAAACCGTTGTCGTACCCTAACCTCTCCCCTAAACCATCCCCGTCCCCTAACCCTAACAATAACCCTAAATCTAAACCTTACCCAAAGCCTTACCTAAACCCGTCCCATAATCCTAACCCGTACGCTAACACTAATCCATACCCTAACACGTACACTCACCCTAAATCTTTGTCCTACAATAACCTGTCCCTTAAACCGTCCCCATCCGCTAACCCTAACCCTAACCCTAAACCTAACCCTTACCCGAAGCCTTACCCTAACCCGTCCCCTAATCCTAACCCTTACGCTAACACTAACCCATACCATAACACGTACGCTCACCCTAAACCGTTTTCGTACCCTAACCTGTCCCCTAAACCGTCCCCGTCCCACAACCCTAACCCTAACCCTAAGCCTTACCCGAAGCCTTAAACTAACCTGTCCCCTAATCCTAACCGGTACGCTAACACTAACCCGTACCCTAACACGTACGCTCACCCTAAACGGTTGCGGTACCCTAAACTGTCACCTAAACCGTCCCCGTCCGTCCCCTATTCCTAACCCTATCCCTAACCCTAACACTTACCCGAAGCCTTACCCTAAACCGTCCCCTAATCCTAATCCGTACGTTAACACTAAACCTTACCCTAACATGTACAATCACCCTAAACCGTTGTCATACCCTAAACTGTCCCTTAAACCGTCCCCATCCCCTAACCCTAACACTAACCCTAACCCTAACCCTAACAATTAACCGAAGACTTCCCCTAACCCATCCCGTAATCCTAACCCGGACCCTAACACTAACCCGTACCCTAACACGAATGCTCAACCTAAACCGTTTTCGTACCCCAACCTGTCCCCTAAAGAATCCCAATCCCCTAACCCTAACCCTAACCCTTACCCTTACCCGAATCCTTACCCAAACCCGGCCCCTAATCCTAACTCGTACGCTAAAACTAAACCGTACCCTAACACGTACGCTCACCCTAAAACGTTGTCGTACCCTAAACTGTAACCTAAACCATCCCCGTCCCCTAACCCTAACCCTAACCCTAACCGGTCCCCTAAACCGTACCCGTCACCGTCCCCTGACCCTAACCCTAACGCTAACCCTTACCCGAAGCCTTACACTAACCCGTCCCCTAATCCTGACCCGTACGCTAACACTAACCCGTACCCTAACACGTACGCTCACCCTAAACCGTTGTCGTATCCTAAACTTTCCCTTAAACCATCCCCGTCCCCTAACCCTAACACTAACCCTATCCCTAAACCTAACCCTTACCAGAAGCCTTACGCGAACCCGTCCCCTAATACTAAGCCGTACGCTAACACTAAACAGTACCCTAACACGTACACTCACCCTAAACCGTTGTCGTATCCTAACCTTTCCCCTAAACCGTCCCCGTCCCCTAACCCTAACACTAACCCTTTCCCTAACCCTAACCCTTACCCGAAGCCTTACCCTGACCGGTCACCTAATACGAACCCGTACGCTAACACTAACCCGTAGCCTAACACGTACGCTCACCCTAAACCGTTGCCGTACCCTAACCTGTCCCCTAAACCGTCCCCGTCCCCTAACCCTAACCGTCAACCTAACCCTAAACATTACCTGAAGCCTTACCCTAACCCGTCCCCTAATCCTAACCCGTACGCTAACACTAAACCGTAACCTAACACCTACACTCACCCTAAAACGTTGTCGTATCCTAACCTGTCCCCTAAACCCTCCCCGTCCCCTAACCATAACACTAAACCTAACCCTAAACCTTACCTGAAGCCTTACCCAAACCCGTCCCCTAATCCTAACCCGTACGCTAACACTAAACGGTACCCTAACACCTACACTCACCCTAAAACGTTGTCGTATCCTAACCTGTCCCCTAAACCGTCCCCGTCCCCTAACCCTAACCCTAACACTAACCCTAACCCTTACCCGTAGCCCTAACCTAACCCATAGGCTAACAGTAAACCGTAGCCTAACACGTACGATCACCCTAAACATTTGTCGTACCATAACCTGTCCCCTAAACTGTCCCCGTCCCCGTCACCTAATCCTAACACTAACCCTAAACCTAACACTTACCCGAAGCCATACCCTAACCCGTCCCCTAATCCTAACCCGTACCCTAACACGTACGCTCACCCTAAACCATTGTCGTACCCTAAATTGTGACCTACACCGTCCCCGTCCCCGTCCCCTAACCCTAACCCTAACCCTAAGCCTAACCCTTACCCGAATCCTTACCATAACCCGTCCCCTACTCCTAACACGTACGATAACACTAACCCGTACCCAACACGTACGATCACCCTAAACCGTTGTCGTACCCTAACCTGTCCCCTAAACCTTCCCCATCCCCTAACCCTAACCCTAACCCTAATCCTAAACCTGAACCTTACCCGAAACCTACCCTAACCCGTCCCCTAATCCTAACACGTACGCTAACACTAACCCGTACCCTAACACGTACGCTCACCCTAACACTTTGTCGTACACTAACCTGTCCCTTAAACCGTCCCCATCCGCTAACCCTAACCCTAACCCTAACCCTAACCCTAAAACTTACCCGAAGCCTTACCCTAACCCGTCACATAATCCTAACCCGTATGCTAACACTAACCCATACCCTAACAGGTACGCTCACCCTAAACTGTTTTCATACCCTAACCTGTCCCCTAAACCGTCCCCGTCCCCCAACCCTAACCCTAACCCTAACCCTAAGACTTCCTCAAAGCCTTACCCTAACCCGTCCCCTAATCCTAACCGGTACGCTAACACTAACCCTTACCCTAACATGTACAATCACCCTAAACCTTTGTCGTACCCTAACCTGTCCCCTAAACCGTCCCCATCGCCTAAACCTAACACTAACCTAACCCTAACCCTTAACCGAAGTCTTCCCCTAACCCGTCCCCTAATCCTAACCCGTACGTTAACACTAACCCGTACCCTAACATGTACAATCACCCTACACCATTTTCTTACCCTAACCTGTCCCCTAAACCGTCCCCGTCCCCTAACCCTAACCCTAACCCTAACCCTAACCCTTACCCGAAGCCTTACCCTAACCCGTCCCCTAATCCTAACCCGTACGCTAACACTAACCAGTACCCTAACACGTACGCTCACCCTAAACCGTTGTCGTACCCTATCCTGTCCCCTAAACCGTCCCCGTCCCCTAACCGTAACCCTAAGCCTAAACTTTACCCAAAGCCTTACGCTAACCCGTCCCCTAATCCTAACCCGTACGCTAACACCTACGCTCACCCTAAACCGTTGTTGTACCCTAACCTGTCCCCTAAACCGTCCCCATCCCCTAACCCTAACCCTAACCCTAACCCTAAACCTTACCGGAAGCCTTACCCTAACCCATCCCCTAATCCTAACCCGTACGCTAACACTAACACATACCCTAACACGTATGCTCACCCTAAACCGTTGTCGTACCCTAACCTTTCCCCTAAACCATCCCCGTCCCCTAACCCTAACCCTAACCCTAATCCTAAACCTGAACCTTACCCGAAACCTTACCCTAACCCGTCCCCTAATCCTAACACGTACGCTAACACTAACCCGTACCCTAACACGTACGCTCACCCTAAAACTTTGTCGTACACTAACCTGTCCCTTAAACCGTCCCCATCCGCTAACCCTAACCCTAACCCTAACCCTAAAACTTACCCGAAGCCTTACCCTAACCCGTCACATAATCCTAACCCGTATGCTAACACTAATTCATACCCTAACAGGTACGCTCACCCTAAACTGTTTTCATACCCTAACCTGTCCCCTAAAACGTCCCCGTCCCCCAACACTAACCCTAACCCTAAGCCTTACCCGAAGCCTTAAACTAACCTGTCCCCTAATTCTAACCGGTACGCTAACACTAACCCGTACCCTAACACGTACGCTCACCCTAAACGGTTGTGGTACCCTAAACTGTCACCTAAACCGTCCCCGTCCGTCCCCTATCCCTAACCCTAACCCTAACCCTAACACTTACCCGAAGCCTTACCCTAAACCGTCCCCTAATCCTAACCCGTATGTTAACACTAAACCTTACCCTAACATGTACAATCAACCTAAATCGTTGTCGTACCCTAACCTGTCCCTTAAACCGTCCCCATCCCCTAACCCTAACACTAACCCTAACCCTAACCCTAACAATTAACCGAAGACTTCCCCTAACCCATCCCGTAATCCTAACCCGGACCCTAACACTAACCCGTACCCTAACACGAATGCTCAACCTAAACCGTTTTCGTACCCCAACCTGTCCCCTAAAGAATCCCCATCCCCTAACCCTAACCCTAACCCTTACCCTTACACAAATCCTTACCCAAACCCGGCCCCTAATCCTAACTCGTACGCTAAAACTAAACCGTACCCTAACACGTACGCTCACCCTAAAACGTTGTCGTACCCTAAGCTGTCACCTAAACCATCCCCGTCCCCAAACCCTAACCCTAACCCTAACCGGTCCCCTAAACCGTCCCCGTCCCCGTCCCCTGACCCTAACCCTAACGCTAACCCTTACCCGAAGCCTTACCCTAACCCGTCCCCTAATCCTAACCCGTACGCTAACACTAACCCGTACGCTAACACGTACGCTCACCCTAAACCGTTGTCGTATCCTAACCTTTCCCTTAAACCATCCCCGTCCCCTAACCCTAACATTAACCCTATCCCTAAACCTAAACCTTACCAGAAGCCTTACCCTAACCCATCCCCTAATACTAAGCCGTACGCTAACACTAAACAGTACCCTAACACGTACACTCACCCTAAAACGTTGTCGTACCCTAACCTGTCCCCTAAACCGTCCCAGTCCACTAACCCTAACCCTAAACCTAACACTAACCCTAACCCTTACCCGAAGCCTTACCCTAACCCGTCCCCTAATCCTAACCCATACGCTAACACTAACCCGTACCCTAACACTTACGCTCACAGTAAACCATTGTCGTACCCTAACCTGTCCCCTAAACTGTCCCCGTCCCATAACCCTAACCCTAACCCAAACCCTAACCCTTACCCGAAGCCTTACACTAACCCATCCCCTAATCCTTACCCGTACGCTAACACTAACCCATACCTTAACACGCACGCTCACCCTAAAACGTTGTCGTACCCTAACATGTCCCCTAAACCGTCCCTGTCCCCTAACCCTAACCCTAACACTAACCCTAAACCTAACCCTTACCCGAAGCCTTACCCTAAACCATCCCCTAATCCTAACCCGTACGCTAACACTAACCCATACCCTAACACGTACGCCGACCCTAAACCGTTGTCGTACCCTAACCTGTCCCCTAAACTGTCCCCATCCCTTAATCCTAACCCTAAACCTTATCCGAAGGCTTACCCTAACCAGTCCCCTAATCCTAACCCGTACGCTAACACTAACCCGTACCGTAACACGTACGCTAACCCTAAACCGTTGTCGTACCCTAACCTGTCCCCTAAACCGTCCCCATCCCCTAACCATAACCATAATCCTAACCCTTACCCGAAGCCTTACCCTAACCCGTCCCCTAATCCTAACCCGTACGCTAACACTAACCCGTACCCTAATGTAGGCTCACCCTACACTGTTTTCGTACACTAACCTGTCCCCTAAACAGTCCCCGTCCCCTAATCCTAACCCTAACCCTAACCCTAACCGTAAACCTAAACCTTACCCGAAGCCTTACACTAACCCGTCCCCAAATCCTAACCCGTACGCTAACACTAACCCGTACCCTAACACATACACTCACCCTAAACCATTGTCGTATCCTAACCTATCCCCTAAACCGTCCCCATCCCCTAACCCTAACCGTATCCCTAACACTAACCATTATGCGAAGCCTTACCCTAACCCGTCACCTAATCCTAACCCGTACGCTAACACTAACCCGTACCCTAAAACGTACACTCACCCTAAACCGTTGCCGTACCCTAACCTGTCTCCTAAACCGTCCCCGTCCCCTAAACCTAACCCTAACCCTAACCCTAACCCTTACCTGAAGCCTTACACTAAACTGTCACCTAATCCTAACCCGTACGCTAACACTAACCCGTACCCTAACAGGTACCCACACCCTAAACCGTGGTCGTACCCTAACTTGTCACCTAAACTGTCCTCGTCCCCTAACCCTAACCCTAACCCTAACCCTAACCCTAACACTTACCCGAAGCCTTATCCTAACCCATCCCCTAATCCTAACCCGTACATTAACACTAAACCTTACCCTAACATGTACAATCACCCTAAACCGTTGTCGTACCCTAACCTGTCCCCTAAACCGTCCCCATCCCCTAACCCTAACAATAACCCTAACCCTAACCCTAACATTTAACCGAAGCCTTCCTATAACACGTCCCGTAATCCTAACCCGTACCCTAACACTAACCCGTACCCTAACACGTATGCTCAACCTAAACCGTTTTCGTACCCCAACCTGTCCCCTAAACAGTCCCCATCCCCGAACCCTAACCCTAACCCTAACCCTTACCCTTACCCGAATCCTTACCCAAACACGTCCCCTAATCCTAACTCGTACGCTAAAACTAAACCATACCCTAACACGTACGCTCACCCTAAACCGTTGTCCTACCCTAACCTGTAACCTAAACCGTCCCCATCCCCTAACCCTAACCCTAACCCTAACCGGTCCCCTAAACCGTCCCCGTCCCTGTCCCCTGACCCTAACCCTAACGCTAACCCTTACCCGAAACCTTACACTAACCCGTCCCCTAATCCTAACCCGTAAGCTAACACTAACCCGTACCCTAACACGTACGCTTACCCTAAAACATTGTCGTACCCTAACCTGTCCCCTAAACCGTCCCTGTCCCCTATCCCTAACCCTAACCATAACAATAACCCTTACCCGAAGCCTTAACGTAACCCGTCCCCTAATCCTAACCCGTACGCTAACACTAACCCATACCTTAACACGTACGCTCACCCTAAACCGTTTTCGTAACCTAACGTGTCCCCTAAACCGTCCCCGTCCCCTAATACTAACCCTAACTATAACCCAACCCTAACCCTTACCCGAAGCCTTACCCTAACACATTCCCTAATCCTAACCCGTACGCTAACACTAACCCGTACCCTAACACGTACGCTCACCCTAAACCGTTGTCGTACCCTAACATGTCCCATAAACCGTCCCCGTCCCCTAACCCTAAACCTATCCCTAACCCTAACCCTTACCCGAAGCCTTACCCTAACCCGTCCCCTAACCCTAACCCCAACCCTAACCCTAACCCTTACCCGCAGCCTTACCCTAACCCGTGCCCTAAACCTAACCCGTACACTAACACTAACCAGTACCCTAACACGTACGCTTAACCTAAACCCTTGTCGTACACTAACCTGTCCCCTAAACTGTCCCCGTCCTCTAATCCTAACCCTAACCCTAAACCTAACCCTAGCCCTTACCCTAAGCCTTAGGCTAACCCATCCCCTAATCCTAAACCGTACGATAACAGTAACCTGTACCCTAACACGTACGCTCACCCTAAATCGTTGTCATAACCTAACCTGTCCCCTAAACCGTTGCCGTCCCCTAACCCTAACCCTAACCCTAACCCTAACCATAACCCTTACCCGAAGCCTTACCCTAACCCGTCCCCTAATCCTAACCTGTATGCTAACACTAACCCGTACCCTAACACGTACGCTCACCCTAAAACATTGTCGTACCCTAACCTGTCCACTAAAACATCCACGTCCCCTAAACCTAAACCTAACCCTAACCCTAACCCTAAACCTAACACTAACCCTTACGCGAAGCCTTACACTAACCCGTCCCCTAATCCTAACCCGTACGCTAACACTAACCCGTTCCCTAACATGTACGCTCACCCTAAAGAGTTGTCGAACTCTAACCGGTCCCCTAAACCGTCACCATCCCCTAACCCTAACCCTAACCCTAACCCTAACCTATACCATAAACCGTCCCCGTGCCCGTCCCCTAACCCTAACCCTAACCCTAAACTTAACCCTTACCCGAAGCCTTACCCTAACCCGTCCCCTAATGCTAACCCGTACGCTAACACTAACCCGTACCCTAACATGTACACTCACCCTATGCCGTTGTCGTACCCTAACCTGTCCCCTAAACCGTCCCCTTCCCCTAACCCTAACCCTAACCCTAAACCTAACCCTTACGCGAAGCCTTACCGTAACCCGTCCCCAAATCCTAACCCGTATGCTAACTCTAACCCGTACCCTGACACGTACGCTCACCCTAAACCGTTGTCGTAACCGAACCTGTCCCCTAAACCGTCCCCGTCCCCTAATCTTAACCCTATCCTTAACCCTAAACCTTACTCGAAGCCTTACCCTAACCCGACCCTTAATCCTAACCCGTAGGCTATCACTAACCCATACCCTAACACGTACACTCACCCTAAATATTTGTCGTACCCTAACCTGTCCCCTCAACCGTCCCCATCCCCTAACCCTAACCCTAACCCTTACCCGAAACCTTACCGTAACCCGTCCCCTAATTCTAAACAGTACGCTAACACTAACCCATACCCTAACACGTACGCTCACCCTAAACCGTTGTCGTAACCTAACCTGTCCCCTAAACCATCCCTGTCCCCTAACCCTAACCCTAACCTTAACTCTAACCCTAACCCTTACCCGAAGCCTTACCCTAACCCGTCCCCTATTCCTAACCCGTACGCTAACACTAACCCATACCCTAACACGTACGCTAACCCTAAACCGTTGTCATACCCTAACCTGTCCCCTAAACCGTCACCGTCCCCTAAACCTAACCTTAACCCTAACCCTAACCCTTACCCAAAGCCTTACCCTAACCCGTCCTCTAATCCTAACCCCTATGCTAACAATAACCCATACCCTAACACGTACGCTCACCCTAAACCATTGTCGTACCCTATCCTGTCCCCTAAACCGTCCCGATCCCTTAACCCTAACCCTAACACTAACCCTATCCCTAACCCTTACCCGAAGCCTTACACTAACCCGTCCCCTAATCCTAACCCGTACGCTAACACTAACCCGTACCCTAACACATACGCTCACCCTAAATCATTGTCGTACCCTAACCTGTCCCCTAAACCGTCCCCGTACCCTAACCCTAACCCTAACCCTTACATGAAGCTTTACCCTAACCCGTCCCCTAATCCTAACCCGTACGCTAACACTAACCCGTACCCTAACACGTACGCTCACCCTAAACCGTGGTCGTACCCTAACCTGTCCCCTACACTCTCCCCGTCCCCTAACCCTAACCCTAACCCTAACCCTGACCCTTACCTGAAGCCTTACCCTAACCCGTCCCCTAATCCTAACCTGTACGCTAACACTAACCCGTACCATACCACGTACGCTCACCCTTAACCGTTGTCGTACCCTAACCTGTCCCCTAAACTGTCCCTGTCCCCTAACTCTAACCCTAACCCTTACCCGAAGACTTACCCTAACCCGTCCCCTAATGCTAACCCGTATGTTAACACTAACCCGTACCCTAACACGTACGCTCACCCTAAACCGTTGTCTTACCTAACCCGTCCCCTAAACCGTCCCCGTCCCATAACCCTAACCCTAACCCTTACCCGAAGCCTTACCCTAACCGGTCCCCTAATCCTAACCCGTACACTAACACTAACCTGTACCCTAACATGTACGCTCACCCTAAACCGTTGTCCTACCCTAACCTGTCCCCTAAACCCTCCCCGTCCCCTAACCCTAACCCTAACCCTAACCCTAACCCTTACCCGAAGCCTTACCCTAACACGTCCCCTATACCTAATCCGTACGTTAACACTAACCCGTACCCTAACACCTACGCTCACCCTAAACCGCTGTGGTATCCTAACCTTTTCCCTAAACCGTCCCCGTCCCATAATGCTAAACCTAAATCTTTACAGATGCCTGTCCCTAAACCGTCCCCAAATCCTAACCCATACGCTAACACTAAACTGTACCCTAATATGTAGGCTCACCCTAAATCGCTGTCGTACCCTAATCTGTAGCCTAAACCGTCCCTTTCCCCAACCCTATCCCTCACCCTAACACTTACACGAAGCCTTACTCTAACCTGTCCCCTAATCCTAACCCAAATGCTAACACTGACCAGTACCCTAACATGTACGCTCACCCTAAAGCATTGTCGTACCCTAACCTGTACCCTAACACGTCCTCATCCACTAACCCTAACTCTAACACTTACCTGAAGCCTTACCCTAACACATCCCCTAATCCTAAACCGTGTGCTAACACTAACCCATACCCTAACTCGTACGATCACACTAAACCGTTGTCGTACACTAACCTGTACTCTAAACCTTCCCTGTCCCCTAACCCTAACCCTAATCCTTACCGGAAAAGTTACCCTAACCCGTCCCCTAATCCTAACCCGTATGCTAACATTTACACCTACCCTAACTTGTATGCTCAATGAAAACCGTTGTCATACACTAACCTGTACCTAAACAGTCCCTGTCCCATAACCCTAACCCTAACCCTTATCCGAAGCCTTACCCTAACCCGTCACCTAAGCCTAACTGGTACGCTAACACTAACACATACCCTAACATGTACACTCACCCTAAACCATTGTCTTCCCCAAACCTGTACCTTAAATCGTCCCTGGCCCTGTCCCCTAACATTAACCATAACCCTAACCCTTACCCGAAGCCTTATCCTAACCCGTCCCCTAATCCTAATCCGTACGCCAACACTAACCCATACCCTTACACCTACGCTCACCTTAAATCGTTGTCGTACACTAAATTGTACCCTAAACCGTTCCCATTCCCTAACCTAATCCCTAACCCTAACCATAAACCTAATCATTACCCGAAGCCTTAGTCTAAACTGTCCCCTAATCCTAAACCGTATGCTAGCACTAACACATACCCTAACATGTACACTCAACCTAAACTGCTGTCGTATTCTAACCTATACCCTAAACCGTTCCCATCCCCTAACCCTAACCCTAACCCGACGTCTTACCCTATCCCTTCCACTAATCATGGACCATACACTAACACTAAACCTTACCCTAACATGTATTCTCACACTAACACATTGTGGTACCCTAACCTGTACCTTGAACCGTCTCCATCTCCTAACCCTAACCCTAACCCTAACCCTTACCCTAAGCATTACCCTAACCAGTCCCCTAATTCTAACCCATATGCTAACACTAACCTGTGCCCTAACATGTATGCTCACCCTAAACTGTTGTCGTACCCTAACCTGTACCCTAAACCGTCCCTGTCCCTGTTCCCTAACACTAACACATACCCGAATCATGTCTCTAAACCTTACACTAATCCTAACCCTTATGGTAGCACTAACATGTACCCTAAAACATACGCTCACCCTAAACTTTTGTCATTCCCTAACCTGTATCCTAAATGGTCCCAGTCCCCTAACAATAACCCTAAACCTAAACCTAAACCTAACCCTTACGTGAAGCTTTACCCTAACCCGTCCCTTAATCCTAACCCGTATGCTAATACTAACCCATAACCTAACACGTACGCTCACCCTAAATCATTGTCATACCCTAACCTGTACCATAAATCGTCGTTGTCCCCAACCTCAAACCGTTTCCCGAAACCTTATACTAACCCTTCCCCTAATCCTAACCCGTAAACTAACACTAACATGTACCCTAACACTTACGCTCACCCTATACCGTTGTCGTACCTTAAATTGTACCCTAAACTGTCCCCATCCCCTAACCCTAACCCTAACCCGAACCCTTACCCAAAGCCTTACGCTAACCCATCGGTAATCCTAACCCGTACGCTATCACTAACCTGTATCCTAACATGTACACTCACACTAAACAATTGTCGTACCCTATCCTGTACCCTAAAACGTCCCCATCCCCTAAACCTAAACTTAAGCCTTAGCCGAAGCCTTACCCTAACACCTCCCGTAATCCTAACCCGTTTGCAAACACTAACCCATACCTTAACACGTGTAGTCAACCTAAACTGTTGTCATACACTAAACTGTACCCTAAACCGTCCCCGTCCCCCAACCCGAACCCTAAATCTTACCCTTACCCGAAGTCTTACCTTAACCCGTCCCATAATCCGAAACTGTACGCTAACGCTAACCCATACCCTATCACGTACACTCACCCTAAACCGTTGTCATACCCTAACCTGTAACAAAAACCGTCCCCATCCCCTAACCTTAACCCTAACTCTTATCCGAAACCTTACCCTAACACGTCCTCTAATCTTAACCCATACGCTAACACTAACCCATAGCCTAAAATGTACGCTCAACCAAAACTCTTGTTTTACCCTACACTGTACCCTAAACCGTCCCCATCCCCTAACCCTAACACTTTCCCTAAACCTTACAGTAACCCGTCCCCTAATCTAAACCCGTACGCTAACACTAACTCTTACTCTAACTGCTATGCTCACCCTAAACCTTTGTCTTACACTAACCTGTACTCTAAACCGTCCCTGTCTCCATCCCCTAACCCTAACCCTAACCCTACCCCTAACCCTTACCTGAAGCCTTACCCTAACCCATCCCCTAATCCTAAACTGTACGCTAACCCTAACCAATACCCTAACACATACGCAGACCCTAAACCATTGTCCTACCATGATCTGAACCGTAAACCATCCCTGTGCCCTAACCCTAACTCTAAACCTAACCCTTTCCCAAAGCATTACACTAACCCGTCCACTAATCCTAACCCATACACTAACATGAACCCATCCCCTAACATATATGTTCTACTTAATTAGTTGTCGTACCCCAACCGGTATCCTAAACCTTCCCCATACCCTAACCCTAAACTTAACACTAACCCTTACCCGAAGCCTTACCCTAACACGTCATCTAACCCTAAACCGTACGCTAACACTAATACGTACCCTAACTGTTACGCTCACCCAAAAATGTTGTCGTACCTAACCTGTACACTAAACCATTCCCGTCCCCTAACCCAAATGCTAAAACTAACCCTTACACTAAACCTTACCCTAACCCTTCCCCTAACCCTAACCCGTACACTAACACTATCCCGTACTCTAATACATACGCTCACCCTAAACCTTACCCGTCCCCTGAGCCTAACCCTAAACCTAACCCTTACCCAAAGCCGAACCCTAACGCATCCCCTATTCCTAACCAGTTCACTTACACTAAACCATACCCAAACACGTACGCTCCCCTAAACCATTGTCGTACCCTAACATGTACCCTAAACCATCCCCTTCCCCTAACCCTACCCCTAACACTTATGCGAAGACTTACCCTAACCTGTCCCCTATTCCTAGCCCATACGGTGACACTAACCATTACCGTAACACGTATGCTCACCCTAAACCGTTTTCGTACCCTAACCTTTACCCGAATCCGTCCCTGTCCATTAACCCTAACCCTAAACCTTACGTGAAGCCTTACCTTAACCTGTCTCCTAATGTTAATCCATACACTAACACTAATCCGTACCCTCACACCTATGCTCACCCTAAGTTGTTGTAGTAATATAACCTGTACCTTAAACCATCCCCATCCCCAAACCCTAACCCTAACCCCAACCCAGAGCACTTCCTCTTATGGTTCTTTACCTTAGGGAAATGAAATCAAAAAGACACATCTATGCCAAAGTTTGGGATGGCTCCTTTTACAAGAACCTCGTCTATGATACAAGTTAAATATCCCAGAAAGTGAAATTTGGATAAAGAATTAGTGGTACTTACCTACAACTGAATATCACTCAGCAATGAAATCTATGTCTTCAGGTCCAAAGCAACATAATGAGTGGATTCAGGTATGATGATTCTAAGTGAAATAAGTCACACAGAAAAAGAAACATCATAAGATGTCACTAATACACGGAACTTAATCTTGGCTACACATGAACTGAATTACAAAACAGAACAGGGTCTCAAATTTAGAAAACCTACTTATGCTTGCTTAATGGGAAAGGTGGGTTGGGCTGCTGCATAAAACCAGAGACTGAAATTAGCACACATACCGTTCCTAAAACAAATATGTAATAGAATAGACCTACTCCTTGCTCAACGAAATGGACTTGACACCCCATATTCAAGACCTAGGAATATACCTGACTAATAAGAATCTAAAAACCTATGGATTTATATGTCCCCGTAAGAGAATCAAGCGTGTGTACAGCAGCATAAACGCAGCAGTGAAAATCATCTAAATCCCATTATCAATATAAATTTCAAGAAAAACCACAATAACAGAGAAATACAGAACAATTCTTAAATATTTCAATCAGGGCTAGTGATGCAACCTGGATTCAGCACATCTACACCTAGAGCTGGGTGAGACATAAGGCAGAACACTTGGGCTCATTGGTTTGTTGAGGTTCGGTGAGCAAAAGCAGACCCTTTGAAGTCATACTGCATGGTACCTATTCCATGAGTCCCAACTGTCCAGGTTAAATGGATTCTTCTTTCAGCTAAAAAATGCACGGGGAGCCCAGAATATTGTCCACTGTGTGATCTAGAAACGTTTTTAAAGGCATCTCAAATTTCATTCCCTTGTACTCGGGCTCGGCATTCCAGATGCTTTACTAACACTCACCCAACTAGGTGAGTCGGTGCCTTTAACCTCCTGTTTGGCCCAGTTTGCAATTTCTGCGGAAGATGAACAGGAATAGGGAGAACCAATGAGAAAGTAGCTGTAGATGTTTGGAAGGGCAAATTTAAGTCTCATTTCCCAACAGGAAGATGAATTAACCAAATGCTCAGCATAAACTGCCAGAACCAGATTAGGGTCTGAAGCTATCTTGCGGGTTTGCAGTCAGCTCACAAGAAAGCGAGTTGGAGAAAGGAGCTCAGGGGCACTGTAATTCACAAACCTGCACAGTTATAAGTGACAGCAATCATCCAAAATTATATTGAAGTAAGACTGCGAAGAGGACTTGAAAGTGAGGCAGAATTGCAGGAAACCAAATTGGGAGGAAGACTGGAGTTGCATTTAAAACATAGGAAAACAGGCAGAACGAGGACAATGATGCACTTGGCCAAAAAGTGCGTATGCGTTTTTTCCTGAATATATATATTCAGGAAAAAACGCATACGCACTTTTTGGCCAACCAAGCAAGCCTGTAAAGGAAATCTGCACTACAATGAAATCTCACTGCCCCCCCCACCCGGGCAAAAGGGCCATCTGAAAAAAGTGTAAAATCCAGAAAGGTAGGACAGGATATGGAGAACAGGGAGCCTTGTTATGCTGAATGGCAGGATGTAAATTGCCAACAGCCACCCTGGAGAAGTGTATGGTGTTTCCTGAAACACGTAAGAAATAAAGCAACACAGCCTATGGCAATTGCACTTATGGTCTTATTGCTTAGGGAAATTAAAATCAAAAACAGAGAGCCACCCCAAAGTTTGGGACGGCTGTGTTCCCAAGAAGCTCGTCTACAGTACCAGGTAAATATCCCAGAAAGCAAAAAATGGTTAAAGAAGTTGTGGCACATACGTGCAATGCAATATCACTCAGCAATGAAATCTGTGTCATCAGGCCCGTAGCGGCATAGTGAGTGGATGCAGGTACGGTGACTCTACGTGAACTACCTCACACAGAAAAAGAAACATCATAAGATATCACTAATACACGGAATGTAAACTTGACTACACATGAACTGAATTACAAAACAGAACAGGGTCGCAAATTTAGAAAACCAACTAGTGCTTGCTTATGGGGAAAGGTGCCTTGGGGTGCTGCATAAAACCAGAGAATGAAATTAGCACAGATAACATTCCATAAGCCAAATATGTAATAGACAAGACCTACTCGTTGCTCAATGAAATGGACTCAACACCACTTATTCAACGCCTAGGAATATACCTGACTAGGAAGAATCTTAAAACCCATGGATTTATATGTCTCCGTAAGATAATCAATCGTGTGTACAGCGGCCGAAACGCAGCAGTGAAAATCCGATAAATACCATTATGAAAATAAATTTCAAAAACAAAATACAAAGAGAGTGAAATAGAGAGCAATTCTTAAATAATTCACTCAGGGCATGTGATGCAACCGGGATTTAACACATCTACACCAAGAGCTGGTTGAGACATAAGGGTGGACACTTCAGGCTGATAGCATTGGTGAGTTTCGGTGAGCAAATGCAGACCCTTTGAAGTCATACTGCATGGTACCTATTCCATGAGTCCCAACTCTCCAGGTTCAAGGGATACTTCCTCTAGCTAAAACATGCATGGGAAACCCACAGTATGGTCCACCGTGTGATTGGGAAACGATTTAAAATGCATCTCAGTTTTCGTATCCTGGTCCTCGGGTTCAACATTCCAGATGCTTTACTAACACTCTCCCTGCTTGGAGAGTCAGTGCCTTTAACCTCCTGTTTGGCACAGCTTGCAATTTCTGTGCAAGATGAACAGGAATAGGGAGAACCAATGAGAGACTAGCTATAGGTGTCTGCACGGGAAAATGTAACGCTCAATTCCCACCAGGAAGAGGAATTAACCAAAGGCTCAGCGTGCCCTGCCGGAAACAGATTAGGGCCTGAAGTAATCCTGCGGTTTTGTGCCCAGCTCACAAGAAAGCGAGTTGAAGAAAGGAGCTCAGCGGCACTGTAATTCACAAACATGCAGAGTTATAAATGACAGCTATCCTCCAAAAATATATTGAAGTAAGCCTGCGAAGGGGACTTGAAAGCGGGGCAGAATTTCAGGAAAACGATTGCAGGGGCTAGACTGGATTTGCCCTGAAAGCATAGGAAAAAAGGCAGAACATCGACAATGATGCACTTGGCCAACAAGGGCGTATGCGTTTTTGCCTGAACATATTCAGGAAAAAACGCATACGCCCTTTTTGGAAAAACAAGCAAGCCTGTAAAGGAAATCTGCACTACAATGAAGTCTCAATGCCCCCCTGGCAAAAGGGCCAACTGAAAAAAGTGTAAAATCCAGAAAGGTAGGACAGGATATGGAGAACAGGGAGCCTTGTTATGCTGATTGGCAGGATGTAAATTGCTAGCAGCCACCCTGGAGAAGTGTATGGTGTTTCCTGAAACACGTAAGAAACAAAGCAACACAGCCTATGGCACTTCCACTTATGGTCCTATAGCTTACGGAAATTAAAATAAAAAACAGACAGCCACACCAATATTTCGGACGGCTGTGTTCACAAGAAGCTCGTCTACAGTATCAGGTAAATATCCCAGAAAGCAAAAAATGGATAAAGAAGTTGTGGCACGTACGTTAAATGCAATATCACTCAGCAATGAAATCTGTGTCATCAGGCCAGTAGCGGCATAGTGAGTGGATGCAGGTACGGTGATTCTACGTGAACTACGTCACACAGAAAAAGAAACATCATAAGATATCACTAATACACGGAATGTAACGTTGACTACACATGAACTGAATTACAAAACAGAACAGGGTCTCAAATTTAGAAAACCAACTAGTGCTTGCTTATGGGGAAAGGTGCGTTGGGGTGCTGCATAAAACCAGAGACTGAAATTAGCACAGATAACTTTCCATAAGCCAAATACGTAATAGACAGGACCTACTCCTTGCTCAACGAAATGGACCCAACACCACATATTCAACGCCTAGGAATATACCTGACTAGGAAGAATCTTAAAACCCATGGATATATATGTCTCCGTAAGAGAATCAAGCGTGTGTACAGCGGCCGAAACACAGCAGTGAAAATCCGATAAATCCCATTATCCAAATAAAATTCGAAAACAAAACACAAAGACAGTGAAATAGAGAGCAATTCTTAAATAATTCACTCAGGGCATGTGATGCAACCCGGATTGACCACATCTACACCCAGAGCTGGTTGAGACATAAGGCTGGACACTTCAGGCTGATAGCATTGGTGAGTGTCGGTGAGCAAATGCAGACCCTTTGAAGTCATACTGCATGGTACCCATTCCGTGGGTCCCAACTCTCCAGGTTTAAGGGATTCTTCCTGCAGCTAAAACATGCATGGAAAACCCAGAGTATCGTCCACCGTGTGATTGGGAAACGATTTAAAATGCATCTCAGTTTTCGTATCCTGGTCCTCGGGTTCACCATTCCAGATGCTTTACTAACACTCTCCCCGCTTGGAGAGTCAGTGCCTTTAACCTCCTCTTTGGCACAGCTTGCAATTTCTGTGCAAGATGAACAGGAATAGGGAGAACTTATGAGAGACTAGCTGTAGGTGTCTGCACGGGCAAATGTAACGCTCATTTCCCACCAGGAAGAGGAATTAACCAAAGGCTCAGCGTGCCCTGCTGGAAACAGCTTAGTGCCTGAAGCAATCCTGCGGTTTTGTGCCCAGCTCACAGGAAAGCGAGTTGAAGAAAGGAGTTCAGGGGCACTGTAATTCACAAACCTGCAGAGTTATAAATGACAGCTATCTTCCAAAAGTATATTGAAGTAAGCCTGCGAAGGGGACTTGAAAGCGGGGCAGAATTTCAGGAAAACGATTGCAGGGGGTAGACTGGAATTGCCCTGAAAGCATAGGAAAAGAGGCACAACGTCGACAATGATGCACTTGGCCAAAAAGTGCGTATGCGTTTTTTTCCTGAATATATTCAGGAAAAAAACGCATACGCCCTTTTTGGCCAACCAAGCAAGCCTGTAAATGAAATTTGCACTACAATGAAATCTCACTGCCCCCCCCCCGGGCAAAAGGGCCATCTGAAAAAAGTGTAAAATCCAGAAAGGTAGGACAGGATATGGAGAACAGGGAGACTTGTTATGCTGATTGGCAGGATGGAATTTGCCAACAGCCTCCCAGGAGAAGTGTATGGTGTTTCCTGAAACACTTAAGAAATGAAGCAACACAGCCTATGGTAATTGCACTTATGGTCCTATTGCTTAGTTAAATTAACATCAAAAACAGAGAGCCACCCCAAAGTTTGGGACGGCTGTGTTCCAAAGAAGCTCGTCTACAGTACCAGGTAAATATCCCAGAAAGCAAAAAATGGATAAAGATGTTGTGGCTTGTACGTGCAATGCAATATCACTCAGCAATGAAATCTGTGTCATCAGGCCCGTAGCGGCATAGTGAGTGGATGCAGGTATGGTGATTCTACGTGAACTACATCACACAGAAAAAGAAACATCATAAGATATCACTAATACACGGAATGTAAACGTGACTACACATGAACTGAATTACAAAACAGAACAGTGTCTCAAATTTAGAAAACCAACTAGTGCTTGCTTATGGGGAAATGTGCCTTGGGGTGCTGCATAAAACCAGAGACTGAAATTAGCACAGATAACTTTCCATAAGCCAAATATGTAATAGACAATACCTACTCCTTGCTCAACGAAATGGAACCAACACCACATATTCAATGCCTAGGAATATACCTGACTAGGAAGAATCTTAATACCAATGGATATATATGTCTCCGTAAGAGAATCAAGCATGTGTACAGTGGCCGAAACGCAGAAGTGAAAATCGGATAAATCCCATTATCAAATTAATTTCGAAAACAAAACACAAATACAGTGAAATAGAGAGCAATTCTTAAATAATTCGCTCAGGGCATGTGATGCAACCGGGATTGACCACATCTACACCCAGAGCTGGTTGAGACATAAGGCTGTACACTTCAGGCTGATAGCATTGGTTAGTTTCGGGGAGCAAATGCAGTCCCTTTGAAGTCATACTGCATGGTACCCATTCCATGGGTCCCAACTCTCCAGGTTCAAGTGATTCTTCCTCCAGCTAAAACATGCATGGGAAACCCAGAGTATCGTCCACCGTGTGATTGGGAAACGATTTAAAATGCATCTCAGTTTTTGTATCCTGGTCCTCGGGTTCACCATTCCAGATGCTTTACTAACACTCTCCCTGCTTGGAGAGTCAGTGCCTTTAACCTCCTGTTTGGCACAGCTTGCAATTTCTGTGCAAGATGAACAGGAATAGGGAGAACCAATGAGAGACTAGCTGTAGGTGTCTGCACGGGCAAATGTAACGCTCATTTCCCACAAGGAAGAGGAATTAACCAAAGGCTCAGCGTGCCCTGCCGGAAACAGATTAGTGCCTGAAGCAATCCTGCGGTTTTGTGCCCAGCTCACAAGAAAGCGAGTTGAAGAAAGGAGCTCAGGGGCACTGTAATTCACAAACCTGCAGAGTTATAAATGACAGCTATCCTCCAAACGTATATTGAAGTAAGCCTGCGAAGGTGACTTGAAAGTGGGGCAGAATTTCAGGAAAACGATTGCAGGTGGTAGACTGGAATTGCCCTGAAAGCATAGGAAAAGAGGCACAACATCGTCAATGATGCACTTGGCCAAAAAGGGCGTATGCGTTTTTTCCTGAATATATTCAGGAAAAAACGCATACGCCCTTTTTGGCCAACCAAGCAAGCCTGTAAATGAAATCTGCACTACAATGAAATCTCACTGCCCCCCCGGGCAAAAGGGCCATCTGAAAAAATTGTAAAATCCAGAAAGGTAGGACAGGATATGGAGAACAGGTAGCCTTGTTATGCTGATTGGCAGGAGGTAACTTGTGAACAGCCACCCTGGAGAAGTGTATTGTGTTTCCTGAAACACGTAAGAAATAAAGCAACACAGCCTATGGCAATTGCACTTATGGTCCTATTGCTTGGGGAAATTAAAATCAAAAACAGAGAGCCACCCCAAAGTTTGGGACGGCTGTGTTCCCAAGAAGCTCGTCTACAGTACCAGGTAAATATCCCAGAAAGCAAAAAATGGATAAAGAAGTTGTGGCACGTACGTGCAATGCAATATCACTCAGCAATGAAATCTGTGTCATCAGGCCCGTAGCGACATAGTGAGTGGATGCAGGTACGGTGATTCTACGTGAACTATGTCACACAGAAAAAGAAACATCATAAGATATCACTAATACACGGAATGTAAACTTGACTACACATGAACTGAATTACAAAACAGAACAGGGTCTCAAATTTAGAAAACCAACTAGTGCTTGCTTATGGGGAAAGGTGCGTTGGGCTGCTGCATAAAACCAGAGACTGAAATTAGCACAGATGACATTCCATAAGCCAAATATGTAATAGACAAAACCTACTCCTTGCTCAACGAAATGGACCCAACACCACATATTCAACGCCTAGGAATATACCTGACTAGGAAGAATCTTAAAACCCATGGATTTATATGTCTCCGTAAGAGAATCAAGCATGTGTACAGCGGCCGAAACGCAGCAGTGAAAATCCAATAAATCCCATTATCAAAATAAATTTCAAAAACAAAACACAAAGACAGTGAAATAGAGAGCAATTCTTAAATAATTCACTCAGGGCATATGATGCAACCGGGATTTAACACATCTACACCCAGAGCTGGCTGAGACATAAGGCTGGACACTTCAGGCTGATAGCATTGGTGAGTTTCGGTGAGCAAATGCAGACTCTTTGAAGTCATACTGCATGGTACCTCTTCCATGGGTCACAAATCTCCAGGTTCAAGGGATTTTTCCTCCAGCTAAAACATGCATGGGAAACCCACAGTATGGTCCACCGTGTGATTGGGAAACGATTTAAAATGCATCTCAGTTTTCGTATCCTGATCCTCGGGTTCATCATTCCAGATGCTTTACTAACACTCTCCCCGCTTGGAGAGTCAGTGCCTTTAACCTCCTGTTTGGCACAGCTTGCAATTTCTGTGCAAGATGAACAGGAATAGGGACAACCAATGAGAGACTAGCTGTAGGTGTCTGCACGGGCATATGTAACGCTCATTTCCCACCAGGAAGAGGAATTAACCAAAGGCTCAGCGTGCCCTGCCGGGAACAGATTAGGGCCTGAAGCAATCCTGCGGTTTTGTGCCCAGCTCACAAGAAAGCGAGTTGAAGAAAGGAGCTCAGGGGCACTGTAATTCACAAACCTGCAGAGTTATAATTGACAGCTATTTTCCAAAAGTATATTGAAGTAAGCCTGCGAAGGGGACTTGAAAGCGGGGCAGAATTTCAGGAAAACGATTTAAGGGTTAAACTGGAATTGCACTTCAAGAATAGGAAAAGAGGCAGAACGTCGATAATGATGCACTTGTCCAAAAAGTGCGGATGCTTTTTTCCCTAAATATATTCAGGAAAAAACGCATACGCACTTTTTGGCCAACCAAGCAAGCTTGTAAATAAATCTGCACTCCAATGAAGTCTCAGTGTCCCCCAGGGCAATAGGGCCATTTAAAAAAATTGTAAAATCCAGAAACGGAGGACAGGCAATGGAGAACAGGGATCCTTATTATGCTGATGCATATGATGTAAATTGCCGACAGCCATTCTGGAGAAGTGTTATGTGTTTCCTGAAACACGTAAGAAACAAAGCAACACAGCCTATGGCACTTCCACTTATGGTCCTACAGCTTAGGGAAATTAAAATCAAAAACACCCAGCCACCTCAAAGTTTGGGACCTCTCTGTTCACAAGAACCTCGTTTACAGTACCAGGCAAATATCTCAGAGAGCAAACAATGGATAAAGAAGTTGTGGTACGTACGTACAATGGAATATCACTCAGCAATGAAATCTGTGTCTTCAGGCCCATAGAGGCAAAGTGAGTGGATTCAGGTATGGTGATTCTACGTGAAATAAGTCACACATAAAAAGAAACATCATAAAATATCACTTATACACAGTATGTAATCTTGACTACACATGAACTGAATTACAAAACAGAACAGTCTCAAATTTAGAAAACCAACTTGTGCTTGCTTGTGGAGAAAGGTGCGTTGGAGTGCTGCATAAAACCAGAGACTGAAATTAGCACAGATACCGTTCCATAAGCCAAATATGTAATAGACAAGACCTACTCCTTGCTCAACGAAATGGACTCAACACCACTTATTCAACGCCTAGGAATATACCTGACTAGGAAGAATCTTAAAACCCATGGATTTATATGTCTCCGTAAGAGAATCAAGAGTGTTTACAGCGGCATTCACGCAGCAGTGAAAATCCGATAAATCCCAGTGTCAAAAAAGAATTTCAAAAACAAAACACAATGACAGTGAAATAGAGAGCAATTCTTAAATAACTCACACAGGGCATGTGATGCAACCTGGTTTACCACATCTACACCCAGAGCTGGGTGAGAGATAAGGCTGGACCCTTTGGGCTGATAGCATTGGTGAGGTTCAGTGAGCAAATGCAGACCCTTTGATGTCATACTGCCTGGTACCCATTCCATGGTTCCCAACTCTCCAGGTTCAAGGGATTCTTCCTCCAGCTAAAACATGCATGGGAAACCCAGAGTATGCTCCACCGTGTGACTGGGAAACCTTTTTACATGCATGTCTGTTTTCGTCCCCTGGTACTCAGGTTCACCATTCCAGACCCTTTACTTACACTCTCCCCATTTGGAGAGTCAGTGCCTTTAACCTCCTGTTTGGCACTGTTTGCAATTTCTGTGCAAGATGAACAGGAATACGGAGAACCAATGGGAGACTATCTGTAGGTGTGTGCACGGGCAAATATTTTTTTTAACATCTTTATTGGGGTATAATTGCTTTACAATGGTGTGTTAGTTTTTGCTTTATAACAAAGTGAATCAGCTATACATATACATATGCTCCCTGTGTCTTCCCTCTTGTGTCTCCCTCCCTCCCTCTCTCCCCCTTCCACCCCTCCAGGCTGTCCCAACGCCCCGAGCTAATATCCCTGTGCCTTGCGGCTGCTTCCCCCTTGCTATCTACCTTACTACATTTGTTAGTGTGTATATGTCCATGACTCTCTCTCGCCCTGTCAAAACTCACCATTCCCCCTCCCCATATCCTCAATTCCGTTCTCCAGTAGGTCTGCGCCTCTATTCCTGTCTTATCCCTAGGTTCTTCATGACATTTTTTTCCTTTAAATTCCATATATATGTGTTAGCATACGTTATTTGTCTTTTTCTTTCTGACTTACTTCACTCTGTATGACAGACTCTAGGTCTATCCATCTCATTACAAATAACTCAGTTTCATTTCTTTTTAAGGCTGAGTAATATTCCATTGTGTATATGTGCCACATCTTCTTTATCCATTCGTCCGATGATGGGCGCTTAGGTTCTTTCCATCTCTGGGCTATTGTAAATAGAGCTGCAATGAACATTTTGGTACATGACTCTTTTTGAATTTTGGTTTTCTCAGGGTATATGCCCAGTATGCACGGGCAATTTTAACACTCATTTCCCATCAGGAAGAGGAATTAACCAAAGGCTCAGCATGCCGTGCTGGAACAAGATTAGGGCCTGAAGCAATCCTGCGGTTTTGTGGCCAGCTCACAAGAAAGCGAGTTGAGGAAAGGAGCTCAGGGGCACTGTCATTCACATACCTGCAGACTTATAAATGACAGAAATCGTACAAAAATATATTGAATTAAGGCTGCGAAGAGGACTTGACAGTGGGGCAGAATTGCTGGAATCCGATTTCAGGAGGTAGACGTGAATTGCTCTGAAAGCATAAGAGAAGTGGCAGAACCTCGTCAATGAAGCACTTGGCCAAAAAGGGCATATGCATTTTTTCCAGGGCCATCATTCACGGGAGTAGGAGGCTCCCAGCATGCTCCAGTGGCCAACAGAGGGCCCACGTCGCCAAGGCGATGTGAGCTAGCCAGGCAGGAGTGACCTGACATCAGAGGGCCCACCTCACAGAATGGTAGGGAACCCAGCCAGGATCAGACTCTCCCCAGAGGGCCCACATCACCAAGGTGATGGGAACCAGGCAGGAGTGTCCTCACACCCGTGGGGCCACATCATCAAAAGTTGAGGTACCCAGCACATGTGGCCTCAAACCAGAGGACCCACATCACCATGGGTTTCGGAGTGAGGCAGGCAGGATTAACCTCACAACACATGTCCCATTGTATACAAAATGTGTGGAAACCAGCAGTTGGATCTTCCTAGCAGGCGGCCCAGAGCACTGAGGCTATGAGATCCAGGCCGGCATGAACTCACAACAGAGGGCCCTCATTGTGATTCTGTAAGCAACCCAGCCGTTGTGACCTCAGAGCAGAAGGCCCACATCCCCATGGGGAAGGGAAACAAGCAGGAGTGTCATCGCAAGAGTGGGCACACATGAAAAAATGTGGGGAGCCCAGCAATTAGTGCCTGATGCCAGAGGGCCCTCATCACCGGGGGGCGGTGGCTCCCAGCCAGCTCCAACTGCTACCAGAGGGGCGACGTCGCCAATGCGGAGTGCGACAACCAGGCAGGAGTGACCTCAGAGCAGAGGGTCAACCTCACAGAAGTGTGAAGAACCAAAGAGGATCAGATTCTCACCAGAGGGCCCACATCACCAAGGGAATGGGAACCAGGCAGGAGTGTCCTCACACTAGTGGGGCCACATCACCGAAAAGTGAGGGACCCAGCACACGTGGCCTCAAACCAGAGGACACACATCACAAGGGAGCTGGGATTGAGGCAGGCAGGAGGAGCCTCAAAACAGAGGGACCATAGAATTAAAGAGGTGAAGAATCCCGCAGTTGGAACCTCCCAGCAGGCGGCCAGGAGCAGCGAGACTATGGGATCCAGGCCGGAGTTATCTCACACCAGAGGGCCGTCATCATGAAACTGTGAGCAACCTAGGCGTTGGGATCTCAGAGCAGAAGGCCCACATTCCCATGGGGTTGGGAACCTGTCAGAAGTGTACTCGCACCACAGGGCACACAGCAGAGAATTTAGGGAACCCAGGAGTTAGGGCATGACGCCAGAGGGCCCTCATTACCAAGGGGAGGAGACTCCAATCAGGCACCAACACCCAACTGAGGGCCCACGTCGCCAAGGTGACGTGTGACAGCCAGGTAGGAGTGACCTCACCGCAGAGGGCCTACCTCACAGAAGGGTGAGGAACACAGCCAGGATAAGACTCTCACCAGAGGGCCCACATCACCAAGGTGATCAGAACCAGGCAGGAGAGTCTTCACACCAGTGTGGCCACATCATAGAAAGGTGAGGAACCCAGCACATGTGGCCTAAACCAGAAGACCCACATCTCCAAGGGGCTCGGAATGAGGCAGGCAGGAGTAGCCTCACAACACAGGGCCCATAGAATAAAAAAGCTGAGGAATCCAGCAATGGGAACCTCCCAGCAGGCGGCCAAGAGCACCAAGTCTATGCGATTCAGGCCGCAGTAAACTCACAGCAGAGGGTCCACATCATGAAACTGCGAGCAACCCAGCCATTTGGACCTCAGAGCAGAAGGTCCACATCCCCAAGGTGTTGGGAGCATGGCAGGAGTGTCCTCGCACCACTTAGCACATATCAGAAAATGTGGGTACCCAGCAGTTAGGGCCTGACGCCAGAGGGCCCTCATCACTGAGGGGACGAGGCTCACAGCATGTTCCAACTACCACAAGAGGGCCCACGTCGCCAAGGCGGGGTGTGCCAGCCAGGCAGGAGTGACCTCACAGCAGACGGCCCACCTCAAAGAAGTGTGAGGAACCCAACCAGGATCAGACTCTCACCAGAGGGCCCATATCACCAAGGGGACGGGAACCAGGCACGAGTGTCCTCACACCAGTGGGGCCACATCACTAAAAGATGAGGAAACTGGCACATGTGGCCACAAACCAGAGGACCTACATCACCAAGGGGCTGGGAGTGACACAGGCAGGAGGAGCCTCCCAACACAGGGCCCAAAGAATAAAAAAGGTGAGGAACCCAGCAGTTGGAACTTCCCAGCAGGTGGCCCAGAGTACAGAGGCTATGGGATCTAGGAATGAGTGAACTAACACCAGAGAGCTAACATCAGGAAACTGTGAGCAACCCAGTCGTTGGAACCTCAGAGCAGAAGGCCCATATCGCCATGGGGATGGGAACATTTCACGAGTGTCCTGGCATCACTGGGCTCACATCAGAAAACCTGGGGAGCCCAGCAGTTAGAGCCTGACGACAGAGGGACCTCATCACCGAGGATAGGAGTCTCCAAAAGGATCCAACTGCCACCAGAGGGCCGACGTCACCAAGGCAATGGGAGCAAGCCAGGCAGGAGTTACCTCAGAGCACAGGGCCCACCTCACAGAACGGTAAGGAACCCAGCCAGGATCAGACTCTCACCAGAGGGGCCACATCACCATGGGGCTGGGAAACAGGCACGAGTGTCCTCACACCATTGGGGCCACATCATCGAAAGGTGAGGGACCCAGCACACGTGGCCTCACACCAGAGGACACACATCACAACGGGGCTGGGATTGAGGCAGGCAGGAGGGGCCTCAAAACAGAGGGCCCATAGAATAAAAAAGGTGAGGAATCCCGCAGTTGGAACCTCCCAGCAGGCGCCCAGGAGCAGCAAGCCTATGGAATCTAGGCCGGAATGAACACACATCAGAGGGCCCTCATCATGAAACTGTGAGCACCCAGCCGTTGGGACCTCAGAGCAGAAGGCCCAAATTCCCATGGGGTTGGGAACCTGACAGGAGTGTACTCGCACCACAGGTCGTACATCCGCAAATTTTGGGAGCCCAGGAGTTAGGGTCTGACGCAAGAGGGCCCTCATTACTGACGGACGGAGACTCGCAGCAGACACTAACTCCCAACTGAGGGCCCACGTCACCAAGGTGATGTGTGCCAGCCAGGCAGGTGTGACCTCACCGCAGAGGGCCTACCTCACAGAAGGGTGAGGAAACCAGCCAGGATAAGACTCTCACCAGAGGGCCCACATCACCAAGGGGATCGGAACCAGGCAGGAGGGTCCTCACACAAGTGTGGCCACATTATAGAAAGGTGAGGAACCCAGAACATGTGGCCTAAAACAGGGGACCCACATCTCCAAGGGGCTAGGAGTGAGGCAAGCAGGAGTATCCTCACAAAACAGAGCCCACAGAATAAAAGTTGTGAGGAATCCAGCAGTTGGAACCGGCCAGTAGGCCGCCCAGAGCACAGAGTCTATGGGATCCAGGCCACAGCAAACTCACAGCAGAGGTCCCACATCATGAAACTGTGAGCAACCCAGCGGATGGGACCTCAGAGCAGAAGGCCCACATCCCTATGGGGATGGGAACCTGACAGGAGTGTCCTCGGCCCACTTCCACGAATCAGAAAATGTGGGAACCCAGCAGTTAGGACCTGAGGCCAGAGGACCCTCATCACCGAGGGGAGGAGGCTCCCAGCAGGCTCCAACTGCCACCATAAGGCCGATGTCACCAAGGCGGGGTATGCCAGCCAGGCAGGAGTGACCTCAGAGCAGAAAGCCCACCTCACAGAAGTGTGAGGAACCCAACAAGGATCAGACTGTCACCAGAGGGCCAACATCACCAAGGGAATGGGAACCAGGCAGGAGTGTCCTCACACCAGTGGGGCTACATCACCATAATTTGAGGGACCCAGCACACGTGGCCTCAAACCTGAGGACACACATCACCAAGGGGCTGGGAGTGAGGCAGGCCAGAGGATCCTCAAAACAGAGGGAACATAGAATAAAAAAGGTGAGGAATCCCACAGTTGGAACCTCCGGCAGGCAGCCAGGAGCAGCGAGGCTATGGGATCTAGGCCGGAGTGAACTCACACCAGAGGGCCCTCATCATGAAACTGTGAGCAACACAGCCGTTGGGACCTCAGAGCAGAAGGCTCACATCCCCATGGGGATGGGAACCTGGCAGGAGTGTCCTTGCACCACTTAGCACGAATCAGAAAATGTGGGAACCCAGCAGTTAGGGCCTGAGGCCAGAGGGCCCTCATCACCGAGGGGAGGAGGCTCCCAGCAGGCTCCAACTGCCACCATATGGCCGACGTTGCCAAGGCGGGGTGTGCCAGCCAGGCAGGAGTGACCTCAGAGCAGAGGGCCCACCTCACAGAAGGGTGAGGAACCTAACCAGGATCAGACTCTCACCAGAGGGCCAACATCACCAAGGTGATGGGAACCAGGCAAGACTGTCCTAACACCAGTGGGGCCAACATCACCAAGGGAATGGGAACCAGGCAAGAGTGTCCTCACACCAGTGTGGCCACATTATAGAAAGGTGAGGAACACAGCACATGTGGCCTCAAACAAGGGGACACACATCACGAAGGGGCTGGGAGTGAGGCATGCAGGAGGAGACGCACAACCGAGGGCCCATAGAATAAAAAAGGTGAGGAATCGAGAAGTTGGAAACTCCAAGCTGGAGGCCCAGAGCACTGACACTATGGGATACAGGCCAGAGTGAACACACAGCAAAGGGCCCACATCATGAAACTGTGAGCAACCCAGCAGTTGGGACCACAGAACAGAAGTCCCACATGCCCATGGGGATGGGAACCTGGCAGGAGTGACTCGCACCACTGGGCACACATCAGAAAATGTGTGGAGCCCAGCACTTAGGGCCTGACACCAGAAGGCCCTCATCACTTAGGGGAGGAGGCCCCAGCACGCTCCAACTGCCACCAGAGGGTCCACGTCACCAAGGCGACGTGCGCCAGCCAGGCAGGATTGACCTCACAGCAGAGGGCCCACATCATGAAAGTGTGAGCAACCCAGCCGTTAGGACCTCAGAACAGAAGGCCCACACGCTCATGAGGATGGGAACCTGGCAGGAGTGCCCTCGTACCACTTAGCACGTATCAGAAAATGTGGGAACCCCGCCGTTAGGGTCTGACGCCAGAGGGCCTCATCACCGCGGGAAGGAGGCTCCCAGCAGGCTCCAACTGCCACCAGGGTGCCGAAGTCAACAAGGCGGGTTGTGCCAGCCAGGCAGGAGTGACCTCAGAGAAGAGGGCTCACCTCACGGATGTGTGAGGAACCCAACCAGGATCAGAGTCTCACCAGAGGGCCCACATCACCAAGGGGATGGGAACCAGGCAGGAGTGTCCACACACCAGTGGGGCCACATCATCAAAAGATGAGGAACCCATCACATATGGCCTCAAACCTGAGGACATACATCACCATGTGGCTGGGAGTGAGGCAGGTATCTGGATGGGCACATTTAACTCTAATTTCCCACCAGGAAGAGGAATTAACCAAAGGCTCAGAGTGCCGTGCCGGACCCTGATTATGGCCTGAAGCAAACCTGCAGTTTTGTGGCCAGCTTACAAGGAAGCGAGTTAAGAAAGGAGCTCAGGGGCACTGTAATTCACAAACCTGCAGAGATAAATGACAGCTATTGGCAAAAATATATCAAAGTAAGTCTGCAAAGAGGACTTGAAAACGAGGCAGAATTGCAGGAATCATATTTCAAGAGGTAGATTGGAATTGCATTTAAAGCATATGAAAAGCGGCAGATCTTTGACAGTGATGCACATGGACAAAAAGTGCGTATACATTTTTCCTGAATATATTCAGGAAAAAACGCATATGAACATTTTGGCCAACCAAGCACTCCAGGAATGGAAATCCACACTACAATGAAGTCACATTTCCCATTCGTCAAAAAGGCCATCTGAATAAAGTGTAAAAACCAGAAACACAGGACAGGCCATGGAGAACAGGGAGCCGTGTTATGCTGATGGGCGGGATGTAAATTGCCAACAGACACTCCGGAGATGTTCATGGTGTATCCTGAAACATCTAAAAAACAAAGCTACAGAGCCTAGGGCACTTCCACTTTTGGCCCTATAGCTTAGGAAAATTAAAATCAACAAGACACAGCCAACACAAAATTTAGGGCTGCTGTGTTTACAAGAACCTTGTGTCCAGTACAAATTAAATATCCCAGAAAGAAAAAAATGGATAAAGAAGTTGTGCTACTTACGTACAACGGAATATCACTCAGCAGTGAAATCAATGTCATCAGGCCTGTAGCAGCAAATTGAGTGGATTTAATTATGATGATTCTAAGAGAAATATGTCACACAAAGAAAGATAATTATCATAAGATATCACTAATAGAGGGAGTGTAAACTTGGCTACACATAAACTGAATTACAAAACCGAACAGAGTCTCACATTTAGATAAAAACCTTATGCTTGCTTAAGGGGAAAGTTGAGTTGGGCTGCTGTATAAAAACAGATTGAAATTAGCACACATACCATTCCATAAGCCAAATACGTAATAAACAAGACCTACTCTTTGCTCAACGAAATAGACTCATCCATGGTGTATCACCTCACACCTATTAGAATGGGCATCATCAGAAAATCTACAAACAACAAATGCTGGAAACGGTGTGGAGATAAGGAATCCTCTTCCACTATTGTTGGGAACGTAAATTGATACAGTCACTGTGGAGAACATTATGGAGTTTCTTATAAAACTAAGAATAGAATTACCATATGATACAGCAATCCCTCTACTGGGCATATACCCAGACAAAACCATAAATCAAAAAGAGACATTCACCACAATGTTCATTGCATCACTATTTACACTATCCAGGAAATGGAAGCAACCTAAATGCCCACAGACAGACGAATGCATAAAGATGTGGTACCTATATAAAATGGAATATTACTAAGCCATAAAAAGGAATGAAATTGGGACATTTGTAGAGACGTTGATGGATCTAGAGACTGTCATACAGAGTGAAGTAAGTCAGAAAGAGAAAAACAAATCTTGTATATTAATGCATATATGTGGAACCTAGAAAAATTGTACAGATGAACCGTTTTGCAAGGCAGAAATAGAGCAATACATGTATACAACAAACGTATGGACAACAAGGGGGGAAAGCTGTTGGGGATGGTGGTGGGAGGAGTTGAGATATTGGGATTGGTATGTATACATTTATATGTATAAAGTAGATAACCAAAAACAACCTGCTGTATAAAAATATAAAATTAAATTCAAAATACAAAAATAAAATTAAAAAAAGTAAAACAGAAAAAATATTCTTCCCTTCACATACATGTATTTATATGAATAAATTATTTCCATGCTTATATCTGTAAATACACAAAAGAGGAATAAAATCTACCTTGAACCAAAAACGAAAAAAAGATAAAAAAGAACAGAACCCACCAGTTACACAGAGGAAAACCGTTTCAGGGCACTTGCTCCAATTGCAAACAATTCTGAAGTTGGTCAGTGGTGGGGAATCATCTCCCATTCAGCCAGCATGCTCCTCGCAACAAGCGTCCTCACTGCAAAGCTGGGGGACCGTGCCGAGGTATCTGTGAGTAAACGTGGGCCGAGCCCCAGGCCAGCTGCTGCTGAAATGTTCCCACCCTTCCAAGGCTAAACACCTGAATATGTACAAGGACTTGAAAACCTAGAGGAAGGGCCATGGAGCCACATGAGGGACAGCATGCCAGCCGACTTGGTGCCTGCAGGCCAGCCAGGATGGTCCTGGCCCTGGGTGCTCTTCTGGAAGCTCTCCCTTTCCCTGCCTGAGATACCCCTGCTGTCCCGGCCCCCACTGTTTTCTTCCTTCCTCACCTGTGCCCAGGGAGAAATTCCAGCGGCAGGTGTGGGTGATACATCCTCTTCTTTAGCAGGTAGCATCTTGGCAACTGCTGCAGAAAGTCCAGCAGAGCCCCACTCACACTGGGACACCCACAAAGCCGTGGCCTCTCACTCCCTCCCACCAGCCCAGCCCCGAGACTGCTGACAGGGCAGAGAAAATGGCGTCAGGCACAGCTGCAGGGGCTCTTGCTGCCTGGAGCGGTGTTTATATTGATCTCAACCCAGGCACACCTGGGGAGGGCTGGCCGGCACGGTCAGGCTTCCCAAGCCAGCCAATAATCACCCCTCAGGGGCTCACAGTTGCTGAAAATGGAACTTGCTGAATTGGCCAGGTCCAAGGAACAGGTGTGGGCTCCTGAGAGTCAGGATAGACAAGGGGCTGCAGCTCTGGCTTGTTTTCTAATTATATTATCTGGCCCATGAGTGGGAGACAACTTCAAGAAAACCCTCTCCTAATGAGAGGAACCCAGGAGTCAGGGAGAGGAGGGGTGGGTGGTGGTTGGAGACAGAGGCCTGGTGCCCCGGGTGCAGTGGAAGTCTCTGGAAGACCAGGTGGAGGGAGGCCGCACAGAGTGATGCCCAGGGTCACAGACCTGTCAGAGCTGCTGTTTGTTAGTTCAAGTCCTGCTCTGAGGTGCTCTGTGTCAGATCTGAGTGACAGGTGAGCTGGGAGTGCTCTGCAATGAGGGCTATGTGCACGGTTCCTGTGTGCCCAGCCCTGCCAAGGTACCTGCAAGGGTAGCTCTGTATCCTGGGAGGGGCCTGACCACGGGAGCCCCATGGACTGCAGAGGACCTGCCCAGGGAATCCCATATCCTGGGAGGGGCCTGAACACGAGAGCCCCGTGGGCTGGGGTGGGGGTAGGGTACCTGCCCAGGTGAGCTCCATATCCTGGGATTGGCCTGACCTCGAGAGCCCCATGGGCTGCTGGAGTCCTGGTAAAGGATGTCAGGACAGTCAGTGAAGCCACTGAGGATATACCTCCAGTAGTTCCTAAATCCTACACCCTGCTGGTCATTCTACCAACCACCAGGACTTGGTATTCTGTATTAGTCTTCACTGATGCTTTCTTTTGTATTCCATTAGTCCCAGAGTCACAAGAAATTTTGGCTTGTGAGTGACAGGACTCAACATACAACTAAAACAATACTTCCAGGCTGTCTTGCCCCAAGGGTTCAAAAATTCCCACACCATCTTTGGGGAAAGCTCAGCTAAAGACCTAAAAGTTCTACCTCTGGAAAAGGAAACACTCCTTCAATATTCAGACGACATTCTGATCGCCAGCCCTACTAAGGAGGCCTCAGAACTACCAAGCCAATAAAGGATAGAAGTTGTCCACGAAAAAGCTCAAGTACCACAGACTACGGTGACCTGCCTGGGCTTCATTCTCACAGAAGGTCGGAGAAGCCCATCCCAGGAAAGGGAAGAAACAATTTACAGCCTTACCCCTTTCTGAAACTAGAAGACAGCTTAGGGGTTCCTGGGGAAGCCAGGGTTTCCTGCCTCTGGATCCCTAACTACAGTCTACTAGCTGGGCCTCTATATGAAACACTGAAAGGAAAAGATGATGATCCTTTTGAATAGAATCCAGAAGTGGCCTTTCAAGAATGGAAAGAGCAGTCAATTCAGACCCTTGCCCTGGAACTCCCTAATTTAGCTAAACCCTTTGACCTTTACATTCCTGGTGAAAGGTGAATCGCCATTGGAGTATTAGTGCAAAAACTGGGACCACTTGAAATGGAACAATGCAAGAATGCCATCCAGGTAGGATAAACTATGGTCACCAAGGGGCTTGGCCCACCGCCACATCTGGCCAAGATACTGGTGGTATCTGAAAACCTGGAAATCAGCAGCCCAAAAGGCCACCTCCCTTCTAAGGGAAACGGACCCCACGTGGTGATCCTAACCCCCAACCATGCCCTGAAGTTGCAGGGTTTGCTCCGTGGGCACACTGACCTCGATTGAGGAGGCCCTCCAACTCCAACCTCCAGAGAGATAACCGGGGGCAACGGGGCACCATGACGACCCGTGTGACCATCACTTGACCTGGAGTTTCTCTCATAAAACAACAAGAGTGTGTCCCAAAAGAGTAGACTACTGCTTGCGGTACTTACTGTACCCAGAGGGGAGCTAATAATCTTGGCGGGGGAACCGTATATCATGCTGTCACCATAGAAAAGCCTACAGACACCCTGATGATGGTGGCCAATAAGACCGGCTGGACTCCTGTTTACTTCCAAAGGCTCTTGACTCAGTGACCATCATGATCCTTCATCACCACTGACCCTGGACTGTCTGGGAGCTGAGCGGGCAGGATCCTGACACCTGGTGCTGTTTTTACGTTAATTCAGGGGCCTAATGGAAGAAAGCGCAGACTGTTGGTCAGAGCATCTAGGCTGGCAGAAACGGTCAGTCAGAGCATCTAGGCTGGCAGAAACGGTCAGCCTAAGGTGGCCGAACAAATGTGGGGCGGAGTGAAACTGGACCTCACAGCGCCACTGCACATCTCCTTTCTGGACCCTTAAAGGTCATTAGAATCTATAACACTTCCAATACTGGTGCTCAGGTGGACGAGCAGGGAGGCAGGAGGCCTGGGGACAATCAACGTCACCTGGAGGCTGCTGGGGAGAAGTTCTGACCCTCGCCCACGGGTATGAAGCCTCCTAACTCAGCACTCAGCAGTTACAGAAGAAGGGTCTGCACCCGCAGCACTCCAAGAATGAGGAAAGGGACAAAAGGCAGAAGAGAAGTTTGTCCCAGGCAAAGCCCCTTAAAAATGCCTGGGAGATAAAAATAGAATCTGGGCAATAAAATAAAGTCTAACCATTTTTATCCTTTGTGCTTTGTCTAATTTCAGGTGCTCCTAGTGTCCCGCATACAGAGGTTCCACACCCGGCACTTCAGACCAGATTTCCTAGAGCAGAATGGCTCGATGACACTTCAGCTCCTGGGGCCCAGTTCAGACTCCGTGGCATAGAGCCTGAGCTGCAGCCAACCAGGTCCTCGAGAGCTCAGCACCCTCCCTCCCAGTGACTCTGACAGGATCTCTACACAGCAGCCCAGCCCACAGACCACAGGGTAGCACCTCTCCATTCTCTGATCAAAATATAAAGTTTCCTTTGCTTTTGAACCAAACTCAGTCTCGATCTATTGGCTCCAATGACACTGGGCAGGGGGACACTTGTTGGCGTCCACTCTGGAGGATCAGTAACAGAAATTGAGAACATTGTAACTTCAATGAACAGATGTGTGAGCCAAACTGTAATTAACATAGAACAGTGTATAAGGCTCGGGTAAAATAAGATGTTTCAAACACTTCCATTTGATATTTCCATCACTTTCTTATAAGCAAGTTCAGTGAAAAGGTTTGTCTTCTTTGTCAGGTCAATATTAGAGAAACAAAGTGATTTCTTTCCAAGGATGTACATCTAATAATCTTGGTTAAAGCTTCAATCTTGTTTTAAATGCTTTTGCATTGAAAATGATACCTCTCTTTCAGCTCCCCCATTTCTGAGAAGCATAAAATCTTATAATTTATTATTACCAAAGGGAAATGGTAGGAGGAGGGATAAATTAACAGTTTGGGATTAACACATACACACTGCTATGTATGAAATCATCAGCAAGGAACTACTGTATAGCACAGGGAACTACACTCAATATTTTGCAATAACCTATAAGGGGAAATGATCTGAAAAAGAATAGATATTTTTATTGACATCATCCATCAATGACAGTAAAAATGGAATCTAAGGGAAGACAGTGGTGAGTGCTTCTGACCCTGAAGACTTCAATCATCTAAAGTTTGGACTCTGCCTACTTCCCAAGGCCCTTAATGAACATATGTGTAGCCGTAGCTTAAAAAATTCCCCAGTTTGGGTTGCGGAGAGACACTGATATTTAAAATCCCCTGGTGTTCTCCTCACATGAATGGGACCCTTCCTACACCTAAAACATGCCTGTCACACCCAGAGGATGGTATACCGTCTGATCGGGAAAAGTTTGGAAAAGGCATCTCATCTCCTCATCTCTTGGTGCTAGGGTTCACCACTCCAGCGTCTTTACTAACAGTCTCCCCACTTGGAGATGTCAGCACTGTCAACATCCTGTTGCATACAGTTTGGAATTTGTCCAGAGGATGAAGCAGAAGGAGGAGGAACAATGAGAGACAAGTCCTAGGTGTTCGGACAGGCACATGCCACTCTAATTTCCAATCAGGAAGACGAATTGACCAAAGGCTAGTGTTGCCCATGGAAAAAGAATAGGGCTTGAGGAGTCCTGATGCTTTGTGGCCAGTTCCCATAAACACAAGTTGGAAAATGGAACTCAGGGGCACTAAAATTCATGAAACTGCAGAATTGAAAATATCTATCACTGAAAAATGTCTTGAGGAAAGTCAGAGAAAAGGACTTGTTAGCAATGGAGAATGGCAGGAAAGGGATTGGAAGAGGTAGAAAGGACTCGCCATTAAGCACAAGAAAAGGGGCTGAACATTGCCAACATTGCAGTTGGCCAAAAAGGGTGTATGCGTCTTTTTCTGTATATATTCAAGAAAAGGGCATACACTTTTTTAGCCAACCAAACAGGTGGGCACTGGAAATCAATACTACAAAACATATCACTTTGCATCAGTCAGAAGAGCCGTCCTCATAAAGTGTAAACACCAGAAATGCAGGACAGGGCAAGGAGAAAAGGGATCCCTGTGAGTCTTATAGTGGAAATGTATATTGCCAACGGTCACTCTGGATAAGTCTATTGTGTTTACTAAAGCATCTAAAAAATGAGCTACCGAGCACAGGGCACTTGCACTCATGGACGTATATCTTGGGAAAAACAAAAATCGAGAGGACACAGGCACCCCAATGTTTACCACCTCTCTGTTTAAAAGATCCTCGACTAGGATATAACTTAAATGTATCTGCAGAGAAAAAACGGACAGAGATGTGGTGCTTATGTAGAGTGGAATATTACTCAGCCTGGAAATCAATGAAATACGACCAGTTATAACAACTCCAGAGGAGTTACGTGTGATCATTCGAAGTCACATAATTCAAAAAGAAAAAGACATAAGATATCACTAATACATGGAATGTTAACATGGCTACACATGAACTGAATTACAAAAGAGAAGAGGGTTTCAAATTAAGAAAATGAACTTATGCTTCCTTAAGGGGAAAGGTGAGTTGGGGTGCTGCATAAAACCAGAGATTGAAATTAGCACAGATACCATTCCATAAGCCAAATATGTAATAGTCAAGACCTACTCCTTGCTCAACGAAATGGACTCAACACGCCATATTCAATGCCTAAGAATATACCGGATTAGTAAGAATCTTAAAACCCATGGACTTATATGTCTCCGTAAGAGAATCAAGCGCGTGTACAGCGGCATAAACGAAGCAGTGAAAATCCGATAAATCCCATTATTAAAATAAATTTTAAAAACAAAACACAATGACAGTGAAATAGGTAGCAATTGTTAAATAATTCACTCAGGGCATGTGATGCAACCTGGATTTACCACATCTACACCCAGTGCTGGTTGAGACATAAGGCTGGACACTTCAGGCTGATAGCATTGGTGAGTTTCGGTGTACAAATGCAGATCCTTTGAAGTCTTACTGCATGGTACCCATTCCAAGGGTCCCAACTCTCCAGGTTCAAGGGATTCTTTCTTCAGCGAAAACATGCGAGGGAAACGCCGAGTATGGTCCACCGTGTGATTAGGAAACGATTTAAAATGCATCTCAGTTTTCGTATCCTGGTCCTCGTGTTCACCATTCCAGACGGTTTACTAACACTCTCCCCGCTTGGAGAGTCAGTGCCTTTAACCTCCTGTTTGGCACAGCTTGCAATTTCTGTGCAAGATGAACAGGAATAGGGAGAACCAATGAGAGACTAGCTGTAGGTGTCTGCACGGGCAAATGTAAGGCTCATTTCCCACCAGGAAGAGGAATTAACCAAAGGCTCAGCGTGCCCTGCCGGAAACAGATTAGGGCCTGAAGCAAACCTGCGGTTTTGTGCCCAGCTCACAAGAAAGCGAGTTGAAGAAAGGAGCTCAGGGGCACTGTAATTCACAAACCTGCAGAGTTATAAATGACAGCTATCCTCCAAAAATATATTGAAGTAAGCCTGCGAAGGGTACTTGAAAGCGGGGCAGAATTTCAGGAAAACGATTGCAGGGGGTAGACTGGAATTGCCCTGAAAGCATAGGAAAAGAGGCAGAACGTCGACAATGATGCACTTGGCCAAAAAGGGCGTATGCGTTTTTTCCTGAATATATTCAGGAAAAAACGCATACGCCCTTTTTGGCCAACGAAGCAAGCCTGTAAAAGAAATCTGCACTACAATGAAGTCTCACTGCCCCCTGGGCAAAAGGGCCATCTGAAAAAAGTGTAAAATCCAGAAAGGTAGGACAGGATATGGAGAACAGGGAGCCTTGTTATGCTGATTGGTGGGATGTAAATTGCCAACAGCCACCCTGGAGAAGTGTATGGTGTTTCTTGAAACCCATAAGAAACAAAGCAACACAGCCTATGGCACTTCCACTTATGGTCCCAAAGATTAGGGAAATTAAAATCAAAAACAGACAGCCACCCCAATGTTTGGGACGGCTGTGTTCACAAGAAGCTCTTTACAGTACCATGTAAATATCCCAGAAAGCAAAAAATGGATAAAGAAGTTGTGGCACGTACGTGCAATGCAATATCACTCAGCAATGAAATCTGTGTCATCAGGCCCGTAGCGGCATAGTGAGTGGATGCAGGTACGGTGATTATACGTGAACTACGTCACACAGAAAAAGAAACATCATAAGATATCACTAATACACGGAATGTAAACTTGACTACACATGAACTGAATTACAAAACAGAACAGGGTCTCAAATTTAGAAAACCAACTAGTGCTTGCTTATGGGGAAAGGTGCGTTGGGGTGCTGCATAAAACCAGAGGCTGAAATTAGCACAGATAACTTTCCATAAGCCAAATATGTAATAGACAAGACCTACTCCTTGCTCAACGAAATGGACCCAACACCATATATTCAACGCCTAGGAATATACCTGACTAGGAAGAATCTTAAAACCCATGGATATATATGTCTCTGTAAGAGAATCAAGCGTGTGTACAGCGGGATAAACGCAGCAGTGAAAATCCGATAAATCCCATTATCAAAATAAATTTCAAAAACCAAACACAAAGACAGTGAAATAGAGAGCAATTCTTAAATAATTCACTCAGGGCATGTGATGCAACCGGGATTGACCACATCTACACCCAGAGCTGGTTGAGACATAAGGCTGGACACTTCAGGCTGATAGCATTGGTGAGTTTTGGTGAGCAAATGCAGACCCTTTGAAGTCATACTGCATGGTACCCATTCCATGGGTCCCAACTCTCCAGGTTCAAGGGATTCTTCCTCCAGCTAAAACATGCATGGGAAACCCACAGTATCGTCCACCGTGTGATTGGGAAACGATTTAAAATGCATCTCAGTTTTCGTATCCTGGTCCTCGGGTTCACCATTCCACATGCTTTACTAACACTCTCCCCGCTTGGAGAGTCAGTGCCTTTAACCTCCTGTTTGGCACAGCTTGCAATTTCTGTGCAAGATGAACAGGAATAGGGAGAACCAATGAGAGACTAGCTGTAGGTGTCTGCACGGGCAAATGTAACGCTCATTGCCCACCAGGAAGAGGAATTAACCAAAGGCTCAGCGTGCCCTGCCGGAAACAGATTAGGGCCTGAAGCAATCCTGCGGTTTTGTGCCCAGCTCACAAGAAAGCGAGTTAAGGAAAGGAACTCAGGGGCACTGTAATTCACAAACCTGCAGAGTTATAAATGACAGCTATCCTCCAAAAATATATTGAAGTAAGCCTGCGAAGGGGACTTGAAAGCGGGGCAGAGTTTCAGGAAAACCATTGCAGGGGGTAGATTGGAAATGCCGTGAAAGCATAGGAAAAGAGGCAGAACGTCGACAATGATGCACTTGGCCAAAAAGGGCATATGCGTTTTTTCCTGAATATATTCAGGAAAAAACGCATACGCCCTTTTTGGCCAACCAAGCAAGCCTGTAAAGGAAATCTGCACTACAATGTAGTCTCACTGCCCCCTGGGCAAAAGGGCCATCTGAAAAAAGTGTAAAATCCAGAAAGGTAGGACAGGATGTGGAGAACAGGGAGCCTTGTTATGTTGATTGGCAGGATGTAAATTGTGAACAGCCACCCTGGAGAAGTGTATGGTGTTTCCTGAAACACGTAAGAAATAAAGCAACACAGCCTATGGCAATTGCACTTATGGTCCTATTGCTTAGGGAAATTAAAATCAAAAACAGAGGGCCACCCCAAAGTTTGGGACAGCTGTGTTCCCAAGAAGCTCGTCTACAGTACCAGGTAAATATCCCAGAAAGCAAAAAATGGATAAAGAAGTTGTGGCACGTACGTACAATGCAATATCACTCCGCAATGAAATCTGTGTCATCAGGCCCGTAGCGGCATAGTGAGTGGATGCAGGTACGGTGATTCTACGTGAAATACGTCACACAGAAAAAGAAACATCATAAGATATCACTAATACACGGAATGTAAACTTGACTACACATGAACTGAATTACAAAACAGAACAGGGTCTCAAATTTAGAAAACCAACTAGTGCTTGCTTATGGGGAAATGTGCCTTGGGGTGCTGCATAAAACCAGAGACTGAAATTAGCACAGATAACTTTCCATAAGCCAAATATGTAATAGACAAGACCTACTCCTTGCTCAACGAAATGGACCCAACACCACATATTCAACGCCTAGGAATATACCTGACTAGGAAGAATCTTAAAGCCCATGGATATATATGACTCCGTAAGAGAATCAAGCGTGTGTACAGCGGCATAAACGCAGCAGTGAAAATCCGATAAATCCCATTATCAAAATAAATTTCGAAAACAAAACACAAAGACAGTGAATTAGAGAGCAATTCTTAAATAATTCACTCAGGGCATGTGATGCAACCGGGATTTACCACAACTAAACCCAGAGCTGGTTGAGACATAAGGCTGGACACTTCAGGCTGATAGCATTGGTGAGTTTCGGTGAACAAATGCAGACCCTTTGAAGTCATACTGCATGGTGCCCATTCCATGGGTCCCAACTCTCCAGGTTCAAAGGATTCTTCCTCTGGCTAAAACATGCATGAGAAACCCAGAGTATCATCCACCATGTGATTGGGAAACAATTTAAAATGCATCTCAGTTTTTGTATCCTTGTCCTCGGGTTCACCATTCCAGATGCTTTACTAACAATCTCCCCGCTTGGAGAGACAGTGCCTTTAACCTCGTATTTGGCACAGCTTGCAATTTCTGTGCAAGATGAACAGGAATAGGAGAAGCAATGAGAGACTAGATGTAGGTGTCTGCATGGGCAAATGGAACGCTCATTGCCGACCAGGAAGAGGAATTAACCAAAGGCTCAGCGTGCCCTGCCGGAAACAGATTAGGGCCTGAAGCAATCCAGCGGTTTTGGGCCCAGCTCACAAGAAAGCGAGTTGAAGAAAGGAGCTCAGGGGCACTGTAATTCACAAACCTGCAGAGTTATAAATGACAGCTATCCTCCAAAAATATATTGAAGTAAGCCTGCGAAGGGGACTGGAAAGCGGGGCAGAATTTCAGGAAAACGATTGCAGGGGGTAGACTGGAATTGCCTTGAAAGCATAGGAAAAGAGGCAAAACGTCGACAATGATGCACTTGGCCAAAAAGTGCGTATGCGTTTTTTCCTGAATATATTCAGGAAAAAATGCATACACACTTTTTGGCCAACGAAGCAAGCCTGTAAAAGAAATCTGCACTACAATGAAGTCTCACTGCCCCCCTGGGAAAAGGGCCATCTGAAAATAGTGGAAAATCCAGAAAGGTATGGCAGGATATTGAGAACAGTGAGCCTTGTTATGCTGATTGGCAGGATGTAAATTGCAAACAGCCACCCTGGAGAAGTGTATGGTGTTTTCTGAAACACGTAGGAAACAAAGCAACACAGCCTATGGCACTTGCACTTATGGTCATATAGATTAGGGAAATTAAAATCAAAAACAGACAGCCACCCCAATGTTTGGGATGGCTGTGTTCACAGGAAGCTCGTCTACAGTACCAGGTAAATATCCCAGAAAGCAAAAAATGGATAAAGAAGTTGTGGCATGTACGTACAGTGGAATATCACTCAGCAATGAAATCTGTGTCATCAGGCCCGTAGCGGTTAGTGAGTGGATGCATGTACGGTGATTCTACGTGAACTACGCCACACAGAAATAGAAACATCATAAGATATCACTGATACACGGAATGTAAACTTGACTAAACATGAACTGAATTACAAAACAGAACAGGGTCTCAAATTTAGAAAACCAACTAGTGCTTGCTTATGGGGAAAGGTGCGTTGGGGTGCTGCATAAAACCAGAGACTGAAATTAGCACAGATAACTTTCCATAAGCCAAATATATAATAGACAAGACCTACCCCTTGCTCAAAGAAATAGACCCAACACCACATGTTCAAGGCCTATGAATATACATTACTAAGAAGAATCTTAAAACCCATGGATATATATGTTTCCGTAAGAGAATCAAGCGTGTGTACAGCGGCCGAAACGCAGCAGTGAAAATCCAATAAATCCCATTATCAAAATAAATTTTGAAAACAAAACACAAAGACAGTGAAATAGTGAGCAATTCTTAAATAATTCACTCAGGGCATGTGATGCAACCGGGATTGACCACATCTACACCCAGAGCTGGTTGAGACATAAGGCTGGACACTTCAGGCTGATAGCATTGGTGAGTTTCGGTGAGCAAATGCAGACCCTTTGAAGTCATACTGCATGTTACCCATTCCATGGGTCCCAACTCTCCAGGTTCAAGGGATTCCTCCTCCAGCTAAAACATGCATGGGAAACCCAGAGTATCGTCCACTGTGTGATTGGGAAACGATTTAAAATGCATCTCAGTTTTCCTATCCTGGTCCTCGTGTTCACCATTCCAGATGCTTAACTAACACTCTCCCCGCTTAGAGAGTCAGTGCCTTTAACCTCCTGTTTGGCACAGCTTGCAATTTCTGTGCAAGTTGAACAGGAATAGGGAGAACCAATGAGAGACTAGCTGTAGGTGTCTGCACGGGCAAATGTAACGCTCATTTCCCACCAGGAAGAGGAATTAACCAAAGGCTCAGCATGCCCTGCCGGAAACAGATTAGGGCCTGAAGCAATCCTGCGGTTTTTTGCCCAGCTCACAAGAAAGCGAGTTGAAGAAAGGAGCTCAGGGGCACTGTAATTCACAAACCTGCAGAGTTATAAATGACAGCTATCCTCCAAAAATATATTGAAGTAAGCCTGCGAAGGGGACTTGAAAGCGGGGCAGAATTTCCGGAAAACGATTGCAGGGGGTAGACTGGAATTGCCCTGAAAGCATAGGAAAAGAGGCAGAACGTCGACAATGATGCACTTGGCCAAAAAGGGCGTATGCGTTTTTTCCTGAATATATTCAGGAAAAAACGCATACGCCCTTTTTGGCCAACGAAGCAAACCTGTAAAGGAAATCTGCACTACAATGAAGTCTCACTGCCCCCCTGGGAAAAGGGCCATCTGAAAATAGTGGAAAATCCGGAAAGGTATGGCAGGATATGGAGAACAGTGAGCCTTGTTATGCCGATTGGCAGGATGTAAATTGCCAACAGCCACCCTGGAGAAGTGTATTGTGTTTCATGAAACACGTAAGAAACAAAGCAACACAGCCTATGGCACTTGCACTTATGGTCCTATAGCTTAGGGAAATTAAAATCAAAAACAGACAGCCACCCCAATGTTTGGGATGGATGTGTTCAGAGGAAGCTCGTCTACAGTACCAGGTAAATATCCCAGAAAGCAAAAAATTGATAAAGAAGTTGTGGCATGTACGTACAATGGAATATCACTCAGCAATGAAATCTGTATCATCAGGCCCGTAGCGGTTAAGGAGTGGATGCATGTACGGTGATTCTACGTGAACTACGTCACACAGAAATAGAAACATCATAAGATATCACTGATACACGGAATGTAAACTTGACTACACATGAACTGAATTACAAAACAGAACAGGGTCTCAAATTTAGAAAACCAACTAGTGCTTGCTTATGGGGAAAGGTGCGTTGGGGAGCTGCATAAAACCAGAGACTGAAATTAGCACAGATAACTTTCCATAAGCCAAATATATAATAGACAAGACCTACCCCTTGCTCAAAGAAATAGACCCAACACCACATGTTCAACGCCTAGGAATATACATGACTAAGAAGAATCTTAAAACCCATGGATATATATGTTTCCGTAAGAGAATCAAGCGTGTGTACAGCGGCCGAAACGCAGCAGTGAAAATCCGATAAATCCCATTATCAAAATAAATTTCGAAAACAAAACACAAAGACAGTGAAATAGAGAGCAATTCTTAAATAATTCACTCAGGGCATGTGATGCAACCGGGATTGACCACATCTACACCCAGAGCTGGTTGAGACATAAGGCTGGACACTTCAGGCTGATAGCATTGGTGAGTTTCGGTGAGCAAATGCAGACCCTTTGAAGTCATACTGCATGGTACCCATTCCATGGGTCCCAACTCTCCAGGTTCAACGGATTCTTCCTCCAGCTAAAATATGCATGGGAAACCCAGAGTATCGTCCACCGTGTGATTGGGAAACGATTTAAAATGCATCTCAGTTTTCGTATCCTGGTCCTCGGGTTCACCATTCCAGATGCTTTACTAACACTCTCCCCACTTGGAGAGTCAGTGCCTTTAACCTCCTCTTTGGCACAGCTTGCAATTTCTGTGCAAGATGAACAGGAATAGGGAGAACCAATGAGAGACTAGCTGTAGGTGTCTGCACGGGCAAATGTAACGCTCATTGCCCACCAGGAAGAGGAATTAACCAAAGGCTCAGCGTGCCCTGCCGGAAACAGATTAGGGCCTGAAGCAATCCTGCGGTTTTGTGCCCAGCTCACAAGAAAGCGAGTTAAGGAAAGGAACTCAGGGGCACTGTAATTCACAAACCTGCAGAGTTATAAATGACAGCTATCCTCCAAAAATATATTGAAGTAAGCCTGCGAATGGGACTTGAAAGCGGGGCAGAGTTTCAGGGAAACCATTGCAGGGGGTAGACTGGAAATGCCGTGAAAGCATAGGAAAAGAGGCAGAACGTCGACAATGATGCACTTGGCCAAAAAGGGCATATGCGTTTTTCCCTGAATATATTCAGGAAAAAACGCATACGCCCTTTTTGGCCAACCAAGCAAGCCTGTAAAGGAAATCTGCACTACAATGAAGTCTCACTGCCCCCTGGGCAAAAGGGCCATCTGAAAAAAGTGTAAAATCCAGAAAGGTAGGACAGGATGTGGAGAACAGGGAGCCTTGTTATGTTGATTGGCAGGATGTAAATTGTGAACAGCCACCCTGGAGAAGTGTATGGTGTTTCCTGAAACACGTAAGAAATAAAGCAACACAGCCTATGGCAATTGCACTTATCGTCCTATTGCTTAGGGAAATTAAAATCAAAAACAGAGGGCCACCCCAAAGTTTGGGACAGCTGTGTTCCCAAGAAGCTCGTCTACAGTACCAGGTAAATATCCCAGAAAGCAAAAAATGGATAAAGAAGTTGTGGCACGTACGTACAATGCAATATCACTCAGCAATGAAATCTGTGTCATCAGGCCCGTAGCGGCATAGTGAGTGGATGCAGGTACGGTGATTCTACGTGAAATACGTCACACAGAAAAAGAAACATCATAAGATATCACTAATACACGGAATGTAAACTTGACTACACATGAACTGAATTACAAAACAGAACAGGGTCTCAAATTTAGAAAAGCAACTAGTGCTTGCTTATGGGGAAAGGTGCCTTGGGGTGCTGCATAAAACCAGAGACTGAAATTAGCACAGATAACTTTCCATAAGCCAAATATGTATTAGACAAGACCTACTCCTTGCTCAACGAAATGGACCCAACACCACATATTCAACGCCTAGGAATATACCTGACTAGGAAGAATCTTAAAACCCATGGATATATATGTCTCCGTAAGAGAATCAAGCGTGTGTACAGCGGCCAAAACGCAGCAGTGAAAATCCGATAAATCCCATTATCAAAATAAATTTCGAAAACAAAACACAAAGACAGTGAATTAGAGAGCAATTCTTAAATAATTCACTCAGGGCATGTGATGCAACCGGGATTGACCACATCTACACCCAGAGCTGGTTGAGACATAAGGCTGGACACTTCAGGCTGATAGCATTGGTGAGTTTCGGTGAACAAATGCAGACCCTTTGAAGTCATACTGCATGGTGCCCATTCCATGGGTCCCAACTCTCCAGGTTCAAAGGATTCTTCCTCTGGCTAAAACATGCATGGGAAACCCAGAGTATCGTCCACCGTGTGATTGGGAAACGATTTAAAATGCATCTCAGTTTTTGTATCCTTGTCCTCGGGTTCACCATTCCAGATGCTTTACTAACAATCTCCCCGCTTGGAGAGTCAGTGCCTTTAACCTCGTATTTGGCACAGCTTGCAATTTCTGTGCAAGATGAACAGGAATAGGAGAAGCAATGAGAGACTAGATGTAGGTGTCTGCATGGGCAAATGGAACGCTCATTGCCGACCAGGAAGAGGAATTAACCAAAGGCTCAGTGTGCCCTGCCGGAAACAGATTAGGGCCTGAAGCAATCCAGCGGTTTTGGGCCCAGCTCACAAGAAAGCGAGTTGAAGAAAGGAGCTCAGGGGCACTGTAATTCACAAACCTGCAGAGTTATAAATGACAGCTATCCTCCAAAAATATATTGAAGTAAGCCTGCGAAGGGGACTGGAAAGCGGGGCAGAATTTCAGGAAAACGATTGCAGGGGGTAGACTGGAATTGCCTTGAAAGCATAGGAAAAGAGGCAAAACGTCGACAATGATGCACTTGGCCAAAAAGTGCGTATGCGTTTTTTCCTGAATATATTCAGGAAAAAACGCATACGCACTTTTTGGCCAACGAAGCAAGCCTGTAAAAGAAATCTGCACTACAATGAAGTCTCACTGCCCCCCTGGCAAAAGGGCAATCTGAATATAGTGGAAAATCCAGAAAGGTATGGCAGGATATGGAGAACAGTGAGCCTTGTTATGCTGATTGGCAGGATGTAAATTGCCAACAGCCACCCTGGAGAAGTGTATGGTGTTTTCTGAAACACGTAAGAAACAAAGCAACACAGCCTATGGCACTTGCACTTATGGTCCTATAGCTTAGGGAAATTAAAATCAAAAACAGACAGCCACCCCAATGTTTGGGACGGCTGTGTTCACAGGAAGCTCGTCTACAGTACCAGGTAAATATCCCAGAAAGCAAAAAATGGATAAAGAAGTTGTGGCATGTACGTACAGTGGAATATCACTCAGCAATGAAATCTGTGTCATCAGGCCCGTAGCGGTTAGTGAGTGGATGCATGTACGGTGATTCTACGTGAACTACGTCACACAGAAATAGAAACATCATAAGATATCACTGATACACGGAATGTAAACTTGACTAAACATGAACTGAATTACAAAACAGAACAGGGTCTCAAATTTAGAAAACCAACTAGTGCTTGCTTATGGGGAAAGGTGCGTTGGGGTGCTGCATAAAACCAGAGACTGAAATTAGCACAGATAACTTTCCATAAGCCAAATATATAATAGACAAGACCTACCCCTTGCTCAAAGAAATAGACCCAACACCACATGTTCAACGCCGAGGAATATACATTACTAAGAAGAATCTTAAAACCCATGGATATATATGTTTCCGTAAGAGAATCAAGCGTGTGTACAGCGGCCGAAACGCAGCAGTGAAAATCCAATAAATCCCATTATCAAAATAAATTTTGAAAACAAAACACAAAGACAGTGAAATAGAGAGCAATTCTTAACTAATTCACTCAGAGCATGTGATGCAACCGGGATTGACCACATCTACACCCAGAGCTGGTTGAGACATAAGGCTGGACACTTCAGGCTGATAGCATTGGTGAGTTTCGGTGAGCAAATGCAGACCCTTTGAAGTCATACTGCATGTTACCCATTCCATGGGTCCCAACTCTCCAGGTTCAAGGGATTTCTCCTCCAGCTAAAACATGCATGGGAAACCCAGAGTATCGTCCTCTGTGTGATTGGTAAACGATTTAAAATGCATCTCAGTTTTCCTATCCTGGTCCTCGGGTTCACCATTCCAGATGCTTTACTAACACTCCCCCGCTTGGAGAGTCAGTGCCTTTAACCTCCTGTTTGGCACAGCTTGCAATTTCTGTGCAAGGTGAACAGGAATAGGGAGAACCAATGAGAGACTAGCTGTAGGTGTCTGCACGGGCAAATGTAATGCTCATTTCCCACCAGGAAGAGGAATTAACCAAAGGCTCAGCATGCCCTGCCGGAAACAGATTAGGGCCTGAAGCAATCCTGCGGTTTTGTGCCCAGCTCACAAGAAAGCGAGTTGAAGAAAGGAGCTCAGGGGCACTGTAATTCACAAACCTGCAGAGTTATAAATGACAGCTATCCTCCAAAAATATATTGAAGTAAGCCTGCGAAGGGGACTTGAAAGCGGGGCAGAGTTTCAGGAAAACCATTGCAGGGGGTAGACTGGAAATGCCCTGAAAGCATAGGAAAAGAGGCAGAACGTCGACAATGATGCACTTGGCCAAAAAGGGCGTATGCGTTTTTTTCTGAATATATTCAGGAAAAAACGCATACGCCCTTTTTGGCCAACCAAGCAAGCCTGTAAAGGAAATCTGCACTACAATGAAGTCTCACTGCCCCCAGGGCAAAAGGGCCATCTGAAAAAAGTGTAAAATCCAGAAAGGTAGGACAGGATATGGAGAACAGGGAGCCTTGTTATGCTGATTGGCAGGATGTAAATTGTGAACAGCCACCCTGGAGAAGGGTATGGTGTTTCTGGAAACACGTAAGAAATAAAGCAACACAGCCTATGGCAATTGCACTTATGGTCCTATTGCTTAGGGAAATTAAAATCAAAAACAGAGGGCCACCCCAAAATTTGGGACAGCTGTGTTCCCAAGAAGCTCGTCTACAGTACCAGGTAAATATCCCAGAAAGCAAAAAATGGATAAAGAAGTTGTGGCACGTACGTACAATGCAATATCACTCAGCAATGAAATCTGTGTCATCAGGCCCATAGCGGCATAGTGAGTGGATGCAGGTACGGTGATTCTACGTGAAATACGTCACACAGAAAAAGAAACATCATAAGATATCACTAATACACGGAATGTAAACTTGACTACACATGAACTGAATTACAAAAGAGAACAGGGTCTCAAATTTAGAAAAGCAACTAGTGCTTGCTTATGGGGAAAGGTGCGTTGGGGTGCTGCATAAAACCAGAGACTGAAATTAGCACAGATAACTTTCCATAAGCCAAATATGTAATAGACAAGACCTACTCCTTGCTCAACGAAATGGACCCAACACCACATATTCAACACCTAGGAATATACCTGACTAGGAAGAATCTTAAAACCCATGGATATATATGTCTCCGTAAGAGAATCAAGCGTGTGTACAGCGGCCGAAATGCAGCAGTGAAAATCCGATAAATCCCATTATCAAAATAAATTTCGAAAACAAAACACAAAGACAGTGAATTAGAGAGCAATTCTTAAATAATTCACTCAGGGCATGTGATGCAACCGGGATTTACCACAACTAAACCCAGAGCTGGTTGAGACATAAGGCTGGACACTTCAGGCTGATAGCATTGGTGAGTTTCGGTGAACAAATGCAGACCCTTTGAAGTCATACTGCATGGTGCCCATTCCATGGGTCCCAACTCTCCAGGTTCAAAGGATTCTTCGTCTGGCTAAAACATGCATGAGAAACCCAGAGTACCGTCCACCATGTAATTGGGAAACGATTTAAAATGCATCTCAGTTTTTGTATCCTTGTCCTCGGGTTCACCATTCCAGATGCTTTACTAACAATCTCCCCGCTTGGAGAGTCAGTGCCTTTAACCTCGTATTTGGCACAGCTTGCAATTTCTGTGCAAGATGAACAGGAATAGGAGAAGCAATGAGAGACTAGAGGTAGGTGTCTGCATGGGCAAATGGAACGCTCATTGCCGACCAGGAAGAGGAATTAACCAAAGGCTCAGCGTGCCCTGCCGGAAACAGATTATGGCCTCAAGCAATCCAGCGGTTTTGGGCCCAGCTCACAAGAAAGCGAGTTGAAGAAAGGAGCTCAGGGGCACTGTAATTCACAAACCTGCAGAGTTATAAATGACAGCTATCCTCCAAAAATATATTGAAGTAAGACTGCGAAGGGGACTGGAATGCGGGGCAGAATTTCAGGAAAACGATTGCAGGGGGTAGACTGGAATTGCCTTGAAAGCATAGGAAAAGAGGCAAAACGTCGACAATGATGCACTTGGCCAAAAAGTGCGCATGCGTTTTTTCCTGAATATATTCAGGAAAAAATGCATACGCACTTTTTGGCCAACGAAGCAAGCCTGTAAAAGAAATCTGCACTACAATGAAGTCTCACTGCCCCCCTGGGAAAAGGGCCATCTGAAAATAGTGGAAAATCCAGAAAGGTATGGCAGGATATGGAGAACAGTGAGCCTTGTTATGCTGATTGGCAGGATGTAAATTGCAAACAGCCACCCTGGAGAAGTGTATGGTGTTTTCTGAAACACGTAAGAAACAAAGCAACACAGCCTATGGCACTTGCACTTATGGTCCTATAGCTTAGGGAAATTAAAATCAAAAACAGACAGCCACCCCAATGTTTGGGACGGCTGTGTTCACAGGAAGCTCGTCTACAGTACCAGGTAAATATCCCAGAAAGCAAAAAATGGATAAAGAAGTTGTGGCATGTACGTACCGTGGAATATCACTCAGCAATGAAATCTGTGTCATCAGGCCCGTAGCGGTTAGTGAGTGGATGCATGTACGGTGATTCTACGTGAACTACGTCACACAGAAATAGAAACATCATAAGATATCACTGATACACGGAATGTAAACTTGACTAAACATGAACTGAATCACAAAACAGAACAGGGTCTCAAATTTAGAAAACCAACTAGTGCTTGCTTATGGGGAAAGGTGCGTTGGGGTGCTGCATAAAACCAGAGACTGAAATTAGCACAGATAACTTTCCATAAGCCAAATATATAATAGACAAGACCTACCCCTTGCTCAAAGAAATAGACCCAACACCACATGTTCAACGCCTAGGAATATACATTACTAAGAAGAATCTTAAAACCCATGGATATATATGTTTCCGTAAGAGAATCAAGCGTGTGTACAGCGGCCGAAACGCAGCAGTGAAAATCCAATAAATCCCATTATCAAAATAAATTTTGAAAACAAAACACAAAGACAGTGAAATAGAGAGCAATTCTTAAATAATTCACTCAGAGCATGTGATGCAACCGGGATTGACCACATCTACACCCAGAGCTGGTTGAGACATAAGGCAGGACACTTCAGGCTGATAGCATTGGTGAGTTTCGGTGAGCAAATGCAGACCCTTTGAAGTCATACTGCATGTTACCCATTCCATGGGTCCCAACACTCCAGGTTCAAGGGATTCCTCCTCCAGCTAAAACATGCATGGGAAACCCAGAGTATCGTCCTCTGTGTGATTGGTAAACGATTTAAAATGCATCTCAGTTTTCCTATCCTGGTCCTCGGGTTCACCATTCCAGATGCTTTACTAACACTCTCCCCGCTTGGAGAGTCAGTGTCTTTAACCTCCTGTTTGGCACAGCTTGCAATTTCTGTGCAAGTTGAACAGGAATAGGGAGAACCAATGAGAGACTAGCTGTAGGTGTCTGCACGGGCAAATGTAAGGCTCATTTCCCACCAGGAAGAGGAATTAAACAAAGGCTCAGCGTGCCCTGCCGGAAACAGATTAGGGCCTGAAGCAATCCTGCGGTTTTGTGCCCAGCTCACAAGAAAGCGAGTTGAAGAAAGGAGCTCAGGGGCACTGTAATTCACAAACCTGCAGAGTTATAAATGACAGCTATCCTCCAAAAATATATTGAAGTAGGCCTGCGAAGGGGACTTGAAAGCGGGGCAGAGTTTCAGGAAAACCATTTCAGGGGGTAGACTGGAAATGCCCTGAAAGCATAGGAAAAGAGGCAGAACGTCGACAATGATGCACTTGGCCAAAAAGGGCGTATGCGTTTTTTTCTGAATATATTCAGGAAAAAACGAATACGCCCTTTTTGGCCAACCAAGCAAGCCTTTAAAGGAAATCTGCACTACAATGAAGTCTCACTGCCCCCCGGGCAAAAGGGCCATCTAAAAAAAGTGTAAAATCCAGAAAGCTAGGACAGGATGTGGAGAACAGGGAGCCTTGTTATGCTGATTGGCAGGATGTAAATTGTGAACAGCCACCCTGGAGAAGTGTATGGTGTTTCCTGAAACACGTAAGAAATAAAGCAACACAGCCTATGGCAATTGCACTTATGGTCCTATTGCTTAGGGAAATTAAAATCAAAAACAGAGGGCCACCCCAAAGTTTGGGACGGCTGTGTTCCCAAGAAGCTCGTCTACAGTATCAGGTAAATATCCCAGAAAGCAAAAAATGGATAAAGAAGTTGTGGCACGTACGTACAATGCAATATCACTCAGCAATGAAATCTGTGTCATCAGGCCCGTAGCGGCATAGTGAGTGGATGCAGGTACGGTGATTCTACGTGAAATACGTCACACAGAAAAAGAAACATCATAAGATATCACTAATACACGGAATGTAAACTTGACTACACATGAACTGAATTACAAAACAGAACAGGGTCTCAAATTTAGAAAAGCAACTAGTGCCTGCTTATGGGGAAAGGTGCCTTGGGGTGCTGCATAAAACCAGAGACTGAAATTAGCACAGATAACTTTCCATAAGCCAAATATGTAATAGACAAGACCTACTCCTTGCTCAACGAAATGGACCCAACACCACATATTCAACGCCTAGGAATATACCTGACTAGGAAGAATCTTAAAACCCATGGATATATATGTCTCCGTAAGAGAATCAAGCGTGTGTACAGCGGCAGAAAGGCAGCAGTGAAAATCCGATAAATCCCATTATCAAAATAAATTTCGAAAACAAAACACAAAGACAGTGAATTAGAGAGCAATTCTTAAATAATTCACTCAGGGCATGTGATGCAACCGGGATTGACCACATCTACACCCAGAGCTGGTTGAGACATAAGGCTGGACACTTCAGGCTGATAGCATTGGTGAGTTTCGGTGAACAAATGCAGACCCTTTGAAGTCATACTGCATGGTGCCCATTCCATGGGTCCCAACTCTCCAGGTTCAAAGGATTCTTCCTCTGGCTAAAACATGCATGGGAAACCCAGAGTATCGTCCACCGTGTGATTGGGAAACGATTTAAAATGCATCTCAGTTTTTGTATCCTTGTCCTCGGGTTCACCATTCCAGATGCTTTACTAACAATCTCCCCGCTTGGAGAGTCAGTGCCTTTAACCTCGTATTTGGCACAGCTTGCAATTTCTGTGCAAGATGAACAGGAATAGGAGAAGCAATGAGAGACTAGATGTAGGTGTCTGCATGGGCAAATGTAACGCTCATTGCCGACCAGGAAGAGGAATTAACCAAAGGCTCAGCGTGCCCTGCCGGAAACAGATTAGGGCCTGAAGCAATCCAGCGGTTTTGGGCCCAGCTCACAAGAAAGCGAGTTGAAGAAAGGAGCTCAGGGGCACTGTAATTCACAAACCTGCAGAGTTATAAATGACAGCTATCCTCCAAAAATATATTGAAGTAAGCCTGCGAAGGGGACTGGAAAGCGGGGCAGAATTTCAGGAAAACGATTGCAGGGGGTAGACTGGAATTGCCTTGAAAGCATAGGAAAAGAGGCAAAACGTCGACAATGATGCACTTGGCCAAAAAGTGCGTATGCGTTTTTTCCTGAATATATTCAGGAAAAAACGCATACGCACTTTTTGGCCAACGAAGCAAGCCTGTAAAAGAAATCTGCACTACAATGAAGTCTCACTGCCCCCCTGGCCAAAGGGCAATCTGAATATAGTGGAAAATCCAGAAAGGTATGGCAGGATATGGAGAACAGTGAGCCTTGTTATGCTGATTGGCAGGATGTAAATTGCCAACAGCCACCCTGGAGAAGTGTATGGTGATTTCTGAAACACGTAAGAAACAAAGCAACACAGCCTATGGCACTTGCACTTATGGTCCTATAGCTTAGGGAAATTAAAATCAAAAACAGACAGCCACCCCAATGTTTGGGACGGCTGTGTTCACAGGAAGCTCGTCTACAGTACCAGGTAAATATCCCAGAAAGCAAAAAATGGATAAAGAAGTTGTGGCATGTACGTACAGTGGAATATCACTCAGCAATGTAATCTGTGTCATCAGGCCCGTAGCGGTTAGTGAGTGGATGCATGTACGGTGATTCTACGTGAACTACGTCACACAGAAATAGAAACATCATAAGATATCACTGATACACGGAACGTAAACTTGACTAAACATGAACTGAATTACAAAACAGAACAGGGTCTCAAATTTAGAAAACCAACTAGTGCTTGCTTATGGGGAAAGGTGCGTTGGGGTGCTGCATAAAACCAGAGACTGAAATTAGCACAGATAACTTTCCATAAGCCAAATATATAATAGACAAGACCTACCCCTTGCTCAAAGAAACAGACCCAACACCACATGTTCAACGCCTAGGAATATACATTACTAAGAAGAATCTTAAAACCCATGAATATATATGTTTCCGTAAGAGAATCAAGCGTGTGTACAGCGGCCGAAACGCAGCAGTGAAAATCCGATAAATCCCATTATCAAAATAAATTTTGAAAACAAAACACAAAGACAGTGAAATACAGAGCAATTCTTAAATAATTCACTCAGGGCATGTGATGCAACCGGGATTGACCACATCTACACCCAGAGCTGGTTGAGACATAAGGCTGGACACTTCAGGCTGATAGCATTGGTGAGTTTCGGTGAGCAAATGCAGAGCCTTTGAAGTCATACTGCAAGTTACCCATTCCATGGGTCCCAACTCTCCAGGTTCAAGGGATTCCTCCTCCAGCTAAAACATGCATGGGAAACCCAGAGTATCGTCCACTGTGTGATTGGGAAACGATTTAAAATGCATCTCAGTTGTCGTATCCTGGTCCTCGGGTTCACCATTCCAGATGCTTTACTAACACTCTCCCCGCTTGGAGAGTCAGTGCCTTTAACCTCCTCTTTGGCACAGCTTGCAATTTCTGTGCAAGATAAAGAGGAATAGGGAGAACCAATGAGAGACTAGCTGTAGGTGTCTGCACGGGCAAATGTAACGCTCATTGCCCACCAGGAAGAGGAATTAAACAAAGGCTCAGTGTGCCCTGCTGGAAACAGATTAGGGCCTGAAGCAATCCTGCGGTTTTGTGCCCAGCTCACAAGAAAGCGAGTTGAAGAAAGGAGCTCAGGGGCACTGTAATTCACAAACCTGCAGAGTTATAAATGACAGCTATCTTCCAAAAGTATATTGAAGTAAGCCTGCGAAGGGGACTTGAAAGCGGGGCAGAATTTCAGGAAAACGATTGCAGGGGGTAGACTGGAATTGCCCTAAAAGCATAGGAAAAGAGGCACAACGTCGACAATGATGCACTTGGCCAAAAAGGGCGTATGCGTTTTTTCCTGAATATATTCAGGAAATAACGCATACGCCCTTTTTGGCCAACTAAGCAAGCCTGTAAAGGAAATCTGCACTAAAATGAAGTCTCACTGCCCCCCGGGCAAAAGGGCCATCTGAATAAAGTGTAAAATCCAGAAAGTTAGGACAGGATATGGAGAACAGGGAGCCTTGTTATGCTGATTGGCAGGATGTAAATTGCCAGCAGCCACCCTGGAGAAATGTATGGTGTTTCCTGAAACACGTAAGAAACAAAGCAACACAGCCTATGGCACTTCCACTTATGGTCCTATAGCTTACGGAAATTAAAATCAAAAACAGACAGCCACCCCAATATTTGGGACGGCTGTGCTCACAAGAAGCTCGTCTACAGTATCAGGTAAATATCCCAGAAAGCAAAAAATGGATAAAGAAGTTGTGGCAACTACGTACAATGCAATATCACTCAACAATGAAATCTGTGTCATCAGGCCCGTAGCGGCATAGTGAGTGGATGCAGGTACGGTGATTCTACGTGAACTACGTCACACAGAAAAAGAAACATCATAAGATATCACTAATACACGGAATGTAAACTTGACTACACATGAACTGAATTACAAAACAGAACAGGGTCTCAAATTATAAAACCAACTAGTGCTTGCTTATGGGGAAAGGTGCCTTGTGGTGCTGCATAAAACCAGAGACTGAAATTAGCACATATAACATTCCATAAGCCAAATATGTAACAGACAAGACCTACTCCTTGCTCAACGAAATGGACCCAACACCACATATTCAACGCCTAGGAATATACCTGACTAGGAAGAATCTTAAAACCCATGGATATATATGTCTCCGTAAGAGAATCAAGCGTGTGTACAGCGGCCGAAACGCAGCAGTGAAATTCCGATAAATCCCATTATCAAAATAAATTTCGAAAACAAAACACAAAGACAGTGAAATAGAGAGCAATTCTTAAATAATTCACTCAGGGCATGTGATGCAGCCGGGATTGACCACATCTACACCCACAGCTGGTTGAGACATAAGGCTGGACACTTCAGGCTGATAGCATTGGTGAGTTTCGGTGAGCAAATGCAGACCCTTTGAAGTCATACTGCATGGTACGCATTCCATGGGTCCCAACTCTCCAGGTTCAAGGGATTCTTCCTCCAGCTAAAACATGCATCGGAAACCCAGAGCATCGTCCACCGTGTGATTGGGAAACGATTTAAAATGCATCTCAGTTTTCGTATCCTGGTCCTCGGGTTCACCATTCCAGATGGTTTACTAACACTCTCCCTGCTTGGAGAGTCAGTGCCTTTAACCTCCTGTTTGGCACAGTTTGCAATTTCTGTGCAAGATGAACAGGAATAGGGAGAACCAATGAGAGACTACCTGTAGGTGTCTGCACGGGCAAATGTAACACTCATTGCCCACCAGGAAGAGGAATTAAACAAAGGCTCAGTGTGCCCTGCTGGAAACAGATTAGGGCCTGAAGCAATCCTGCGGTTTTGTGCCCAGCTCACAAGAAAGCGAGTTGAAGAAAGGAGCTCAGGGGCACTGTAATTCACAAACCTGCAGAGTTATAAATGACAGCTATCCTCCAAAAATATATTGAAGTAAGCCTGCGAAGGGGACTTGAAAGCGGGACAGAATTTCAGGAAAACGATTGCAGGGGGTAGACTGGAATTGCCCTGAAAGCATAGGAAAAGAAGCACAACGTTGACAATGATGCACTTGGCCAAAAAGGGCGTATGCGTTTTTTCCTGAATATATTCAGGAAAAAACGCATACGCCCTTTTTGGCCAACCAAGCAAGCCTGTAAAGGAAATCTGCACTACAATGAAGTCTCACTGTCCCACGGGCAAAAGGGCCATCTGAAAAACGTGTAAAATCCAGAAGGTTAGGACAGGATATGGAGAACAGGGAGCCTTGTTATGCTGATTGGCAGGATGTAAATTGCCAGCAGCCACCCTGGAAAAGTGTATGGTGTTTCCTGAAACACGTAAGAAACAAAGCAACACAGCCTATGGCACTTCCACTTATGGTCCTATAGCTTACGGAAATTAAAATCAAAAACAGACAGCCACCCCAATATTTGGGACGGCTGTGTTCACAAGAAGCTCGTCTACAGTATCAGATAAATATCCCAGAAAGCAAAAAATGGATAAAGAAGTTGTGGCACGTACGTACAATGCAATATCACTCAGCAATGAAATCTGTGTCATCAGGCCCGTAGCGGCATAGTGAGTGGATGCAGGTACGGTGATTCTACGTGAACTACGTCACACAGAAAAGGAATCATCATAAGATATCACTAATACACGGAATGTAAACTTGACTACACATGAACTGAATTACAAAACAGAACAGGGTCTCAAATTTAGAAAACCAACTAGTGCTTGCTTATGGGGAAAGGTGCGTTGGGGTGCTGCATAAAACCAGAGACTGAAATTAGCACAGATAACTTTCCATAAGCCAAATATGTAATAGACAAGACCTACTCCTTGCTCAACGAAATGGACCCAACACCACATATTCAACGCCTAGGAATATACCTGACTAGGAAGAATCTTAAAACCCATGGATATATATGTCTCCATAAGAGAATCAAGCGTGTGTACAGCGGCCGAAACGCAGCAGTGAAAATCCGATAAATCCCATTATCAAAATAAATTTCGAAAACAAAACACAAAGACAGTGAAATAGAGAGCAATTCTTAAATAATTCACTCAGGGCATGTGATGCAACCGGGATTGACCACATCTACACCCAGAGCTGGTTGAGACATAAGGCTGGACACTTCAGGCTGATAGCATTGGTGAGTTTCGGTGAGCAAATGCAGACCCTTTGAAGTCATACTGCATGGTACCCATTCCATGGGTCCCAACTCTCCAGGTTCAAGGGATTCTTCCTCCAGCTAAAACATGCATGGGAAACCGAGAGTATCGTCCACCATGTGATTGGGAAACGATTTAAAATGCATCTCAGTTTTCGTATCCTGGTCCTCTGGTTCACCATTCCAGACGCTTTACTAACACTCTCCCCGCTTGGAGAGTCAGTGCCTTTAACCTCCTGTTTGGCACAGTTGCAATTTCTGTGCAAGATGAACAGGAATAAGGAGAACCAATGAGAGACTAGCTGTAGGTGTCTGCACGGGCAAATGTAACGCTCATTTCCCACCAGGAAGAGGAAGTAACCAAAGGCTCAGCGTGCCCTCCTGGAAACATATTAGTGCCTGAAGCAATCCTGCGGTTTTGTGCTCAGCTCACAAGAAAGCGAGTTGAAGAAAGGAGCTCAGGGGCACTGTAATTCACAAACCTGCAGAGTTATAAATGACAGCTATCTTCCAAAAGTATATTGAAGTAAGCCTGCGAAGGGGACTTGAAAGCGGGGCAGAATTTCAGGAAAACAATTGCAGGGGGTAGACTGGAATTGCCCTGAAAGCATAGGAAAAGAGGCACAACATCGACAATGATGCACTTGGCCAAAAAGGGCGTATGCGATTTTTCCTGAATATATTCAGGAAAAAGCGCATATGCACTTTTTGGCCAACCAAGCAAGCCTGTAAAGGAAATCTGCACTACAATGAAGTCTCACTGCCCCCCTGGCAAAAGGCCATCTGAAAAAAGTGTAAAATCCAGAAAGGTAGGACAGGATATGGAGAACAGGGAGCCTTGTTATGCTGATTGGCAGGATGTAAATTGCCAACAGCCACCCTGGAGAAGTGTATGGTGTTTCCTGAAACACGTAAGAAAAAAAGCAACACAGCCTATGGCACTTCCACTTATGGTCCTATAGCTTACGGAAATTAAAATCAAAAACAGACAGCCACCCAAATATTTGGGACGGCTGTGTTCACAAGGAGCTCGTCTACAGTATCAAGTAAATATCCCAGAAAGCAAAAAATGGATAAAGAAGTTGTGGCACGTACGTACAATGCAATATCACTCAGCAATGAAATCAGTGTCATCAGGCCCGTAGCGGCATAGTGAGTGGATGCAGGTACGGTGATTCTACGTGAACTACGTCACACAGAAAAAGAAACATCATAAGATATCACTAATACACGGAATGTAAACTTGACTACACATGAACTGAATTACAAAACAGAACAGGGTCTCAAATTTAGAAAACCAACTAGTGCTTGCTTATGGGGAAAGGTGCCTTGGGGTGCTGCATAAAACCAGAGACTGAAATTAGCACAGATAACTTTCCATAAGCCAAATATGTAATAGACAAGACCTACTCCTTGCTCAACGAAATGGACCCAACACCACATATTCAACGCCTAGGAATATACCTGACTAGGAAGAATCTTAAAACCCATGGATATATATGTCTCCATAAGAGAATCAAGCGTGTGTACAGCGGCCGAAACGCAGCAGTGAAAATCCGATAAATCCCATTATCAAAATAAATTTCGAAAACAAAACACAAAGACAGTGAAATAGAGAGCAATTCTTAAATAATTCACTCAGGGCATGTGATGCAACCGGGATTGACCACATCTACAACCAGAGCTGGTTGAGACATAAGGCTGGACACTTCAGGCTGATAGCATTGGTGAGTTTCGGTGAGCAAATGCAGACCCTTTGAAGTCATACTGCATGGTACCCATTCCATGGGTCCCAACTCTCCAGGTTCAAGGGATTCTTCCTCCAGCTAAAACATGCATGGGAAACCGAGAGTATCGTCCACCGTGTGATTGGGAAACGATTTAAAATGCATCTCAGTTTTCGTATCCTGGTCCTCCGGTTCACCATTCCAGACGCTTTACTAACACTCTCCCCGCTTGGAGAGTCAGTGCCTTTAACCTCCTGTTTGGCACAGTTGCAATTTCTGTGCAAGATGAACAGGAATAAGGAGAACCAATGAGAGACTAGCTGTAGGTGTCTGCACGGGCAAATGTAACGCTCATTTCCCACCAGGAAGAGGAAGTAACCAAAGGCTCAGCGTGCCCTACTGGAAACAGATTAGTGCCTGAAGCAATCCTGCGGTTTTGTGCCCAGCTCACAAGAAAGCGAGTTGAAGAAAGGAGCTCAGGGGCACTGTAACTCACAAACCTGCAGAGTTATAAATGACAGCTATACTCCAAAAATATATTGAAGTAAGCCTGCGAAGGGGACTTGAAAGCGGGACAGAATTTCAGGAAAACGATTGCAGGGGGTAGACTGGAATTGCCCTAAAAGCATAGGAAAAGAGGCACAACGTCGACAATGATGCACTTGGCCAAAAAGGGCGTATGCGTTTTTCCCTGAATATATTCAGGAAAAAACGCATACGCCCTTTTTGGCCAACCAAGCAAGCCTGTAAATGAAATCTGCACTACAATGAAGTCTCACTGGCCCCCGGGCAAAAGGGCCGTCTGAAAAAAGTGTAAAATCCAGAAAGGTAGGACAGGATATGGAGAACAGGGAGCCTTGTTATGCTGATTGGCAGGATGTAAATTGCCAGCAGCCACCCTGGAGAAGTGTATGGTGTTTCCTGAAACACGTAAGAAACAAAGCAACACAGCCTATGGCACTTCCACTTATGGTCCTATAGCTTACGGAAATTAAAATCAAAAACAGACAGCCACCCCAATATTTGGGACGGCTGTGTTCACAAGAAGCTCGTCTACAGTATCAGATAAATATCCCAGAAAGCAAAAAATGGATAAAGAAGTTGTGGCACGTACGTACAATTCAATATCACTCAGCAATGAAATCTGTGTCATCAGGCCCGTAGCGGCATAGTGAGTGGATGCAGGTACGGTGATTCTACGTGAACTACGTCACACAAAAAAGGAATAATCATAAGATATCACTAATACACGGAATGTAAACTTGACTACACATGAACTGAATTACAAAACAGAAGAGGGTCTCAAATTTAGAAAACCAACTAGTTCTTGCTTATGGGGAAAGGTGCGTTGGGGTGCTGCATAAAACCAGAGACTGAAATTAGCACAGATAACTTTCCATAAGCCAAATATGTAATAGACAAGACCTACTCCGTGCTCAACGAAAAGGACCCAACACCACATATTCAACGCCTAGGAATATACCTGACTAGGAAGAATCTTAAAACCCATGGATATATATGTCTCCATAAGAGAATCAAGCGTGTGTACAGCGGCCGATACGCAGCAGTGAAAATCCGATAAATCCCATTATCAAAATAAATTTCGAAAACAAAACACAAAGACAGTGAAATAGAGAGCAATTCTTAAATAATTCACTCAGGGCATGTGATGCAACCGGGATTGACCACATCTACACCCAGAGCTGGTTGAGACATAAGGCTGGACACTTCAGGCTGATAGCATTGGTGAGTTTCGGTGAGCAAATGCAGACCCTTTGAAGTCATACTGCATGGTACCCATTCCATGGGTCCCAACTCTCCAGGTTCAAGGGATTCTTCCTCCAGCTAAAACATGCATGGGAAACCGAGAGTATCGTCCACCGTGTGATTGGGAAACGATTTAAAATGCATCTCAGTTTTCGTATCCTGGTCCTCTGGTTCACCATTCCAGACGCTTTACTAACACTCTCCCCGCTTGGAGAGTCAGTGCCTTTAACCTCCTGTTTGGCACAGTTGCAATTTCTGTGCAAGATGAACAGGAATAAGGAGAACCAATGAGAGACTAGCTGTAGGTGTCTGCACGGGCAAATGTAACGCTCATTTCCCACCAGGAAGAGGAAGTAACCAAAGGCTCAGCGTGCCCTACTGGAAACAGATTAGTGCCTGAAGCAATCCTGCGGTTTTGTGCCCAGCTCACAAGAAAGCGAGTTGAAGAAAGGAGCTCAGGGGCACTGTAACTCACAAACCTGCAGAGTTATAAATGACAGCTATACTCCAAAAATATATTGAAGTAAGCCTGCGAAGGGGACTTGAAAGCGGGACAGAATTTCAGGAAAACGATTGCAGGGGGTAGACTGGAATTGCCCTAAAAGCATAGGAAAAGAGGCACAACGTCGACAATGATGCACTTGGCCAAAAAGGGCGTATGCGTTTTTCCCTGAATATATTCAGGAAAAAACGCATACGCCCTTTTTGGCCAACCAAGCAAGCCTGTAAATGAAATCTGCACTACAATGAAGTCTCACTGCCCCCCGGGCAAAAGGGCCGTCTGAAAAAAGTGTAAAATCCAGAAAGGTAGGACAGGATATGGAGAACAGGGAGCCTTGTTATGCTGATTGGCAGGATGTAAATTGCCAGCAGCCACCCTGGAGAAGTGTATGGTGTTTCCTGAAACACGTAAGAAACAAAGCAACACAGCCTATGGCACTTCCACTTATGGTCCTATAGCTTACGGAAATTAAAATCAAAAACAGACAGCCACCCCAATATTTGGGACAGCTGTGTTCACAAGAAGCTCGTCTACAGTATCAGATAAATATCCCAGAAAGCAAAAAATGGATAAAGAAGTTGTGGCACGTACGTACAATTCAATATCACTCAGCAATGAAATCAGTGTCATCAGGCCCGTAGCGGCATAGTGAGTGGATGCAGGTACGGTGATTCTACGTGAACTACGTCACACAGAAAAGGAATAATCATAAGATATCACTAATACACGGAATGTAAACTTGACTACACATGAACTGAATTACAAAACAGAAGAGGGTCTCAAATTTAGAAAACCAACTAGTTCTTGCTTATGGGGAAAGGTGCGTTGGGGTGCTGCATAAAACCAGAGACTGAAATTAGCACAGATAACTTTCCATAAGCCAAATATGTAATAGACAAGACCTACTCCTTGCTCAACGAAAAGGACCCAACACCACATATTCAACGCCTATGAATATACCTGACTAGGAAGAATCTTAAAACCCATGGATATATATGTCTCCATAAGAGAATCAAGCGTGTGTACAGCGGCCGAAACGCAGCAGTGAAAATCCGATAAATCCCATTATCAAAATAAATTTCGAAAACAAAACACAAAGACAGTGAAATAGAGAGCAATTCTTAAATAATTCACTCAGGGCATGTGATGCAACCGGAATTGACCACATCTACACCCAGAGCTGGTTGAGACATAAGGCTGGACACTTCAGGCTGATAGCATTGGTGAGTTTCGGTGAGCAAATGCAGACCCTTTGAAGTCATACTGCATGGTACCCATTCCATGGGTCCCAACTCTCCAGGTTCAAGGGATTCTTCCTCCAGCTAAAACATGCATGGGAAACCCAGAGTATCGTCCACCGTGTGATTGGGAAACGATTTAAAATGCATCTCAGTTTTCGTATCCTGGTCCTCTGGTTCACCATTCCAGATGCTTTACTAACACTCTCCCCGCTTGGAGAGTCAGTGCCTTTAACCTCCTGTTTGGCACAGTTGCAATTTCTGTGCAAGATGAACAGGAATAAGGAGAACCAATGAGAGACTAGCTGAAGGTGTCTGCACGGGCAAATGTAACGCTCATTTCCCACCAGGAAGAGGAAGTAACCAAAAGCTCAGCGTGCCCTCCTGGAAACAGATTAGTGCCTGAAGCAATCCTGCGGTTTTGTGCTCAGCTCACAAGAAAGCGAGTTGAAGAAAGGAGCTCAGGGGCACTGTAATTCACAAACCTGCAGAGTTATAAATGACAGCTATCTTCCAAAAGTATATTGAAGTAAGCCTGCGAAGGGGACTTGAAAGCGGGGCAGAATTTCAGGAAAACGATTGCAGGGGGTAGACTGGAATTGCCCTGAAAGCATAGGAAAAGAGGCACAACATCGACAATGATGCAATTGGCCAAAAAGGGCGTATGCGATTTTTCCTGAATATATTCAGGAAAAAGCGCATATGCACTTTTTGGCCAACCAAGCAAGCCTGTAAAGGAAATCTGCACTACAATGAAGTCTCACTGCCCCCCTGGCAAAAGGCCATCTGAAAAAAGTGTAAAATCCAGAAAGGTAGGACAGGATATGGAGAACAGGGAGCCTTGTTATGCTGATTGGCAGGATGTAAATTGCCAGCAGCCACCCTGGAGAAGTGTATGGTGTTTCCTGAAACACGTAAGAAATAAAGCAACACAGCCTATGGCACTTCCACTTATGGTCCTATAGCTTACGGAAATTAAAATCAAAAACAGACAGCCACCCCAATATTTGGGACGGCTGTGTTCACAAGAAGCTCGTCTACAGTATCAGGTAAATATCTCAGAAAGCAAAAAATGGATAAAGAAGTTGTGGCACGTACGTGCAATGCAGTATCACTCAGCAATGAAATCTGTGTCATCAGGCCCATAGCGGCATAGTGAGTGGATGCAGGTACGGTGATTCTCCGTGAACTACGTCACACAGAAAAAGAAACATGATAAGATATCACTAATACAAGGAATGTGAACTTGACTACACATGAACTGAATTACAAAACAGAAGAGGGTCTCAAATTTAGAAAACCAACTAGTGCTTGCTTATGGGGAAAGGTGCGTTGTGGTGCTGCATAAAACCAGAGACTGAAATTAGCACAGATAACATTCCATAAGCCAAATATATAATAGACAAGACCTACTCCTTGCTCAACGAAATGGACTCAACACCACATATTCAACGCCTAGGAATATACCTGACTAGGAAGAATCTTAAAACCCATGGATATATATGTCTCCGTAAGAGCATCAAGCGTGTGTACAGCGGCCGAAACGCAGCAGTGAAAATCCGATAAATCCCATTATCAAAATAAATTTCGAAAACAAAACACAAAGACAGTGAAATAGAGAGCAATTCTTAAATTATTCACTCAGGGCATGTGATGCAACCGGGATTGACCACATGTACACCCAGAGCTGGTTGAGACATAAGGCTGGACACTTCAGGCTGATAGCATTGGTGAGTTTCGGTGAGCAAATGCAGACCCTTTGAAGTCATACTGCATGGTACCTATTCCATGGGTTCCAACTCTTCAGGTTCAAGGGATTCTTCCTCCAGCTAAAACATGCATGGGAAACCCACAGTATGGTCCACCGTGTGATTGGGAAACGATTTAAAATGCATCTCAGTTTTCGTATCCTGGTCCTCGGGTTCACCATTCCAGATGCTTTACTAACACTCTCCCTGCTTGGAGAGTCAGTGCCTTTAACCTCCTGTTTGGCACAGCTTGCAATTTCTGTGCAAGATGAACAGGAATAGGGAGAACCAATGAGAGACTAGCTGTAGGTGTCTGCACGGGCAAATATAACGCTCATTGCCCACCAGGAAGAGGAATTAAACAAAGGCTCAGTGTGCCCTGCTGGAAACAGATTAGGGCCTGAAGCAATCCTGCGGTTTTGTGCCCAGCTCACAAGAAAGCGAGTTGAGGAAAGGAGCTCAGGGGCACTGTAATTCACAAACCTGCAGAGTTATAAATGACAGCTATCCTCCAAAAATATATTGAAGTAAGCCTGCGAAGGGGACTTGAAAGCGGGGCAGAATTTCAGGAAAACGATTGCAGGGGGTAGACTGGAATTCCCCTGAAAGCATAGGAAAAGAGGCACAACGTCGACAATGATGCACTTGGCCAAAAAGGGCGTATGTGTTTTTTCCTGAATATATTCAGTAAAAAACGCATACGCCCTTTTTGGCAAACCAAGCAAGCCTGTAAAGGAAATCTGCACTACAATGAAGTCTCACTGCCTCCCCGGGCAAAAGGGCCATCTGAAAAAAGTGTAAAATCGAGAAAGATAGGACAGGATATGGAGAACAGGGAGCCTTGTTATGCTGATTGGCAGGATGTAAATTGCCAGCAGCCACCCTGGAGAAGTGTATGGTGTTTCCTGAAACACGTAAGAAATAAAGCAACACAGCCTATGGCAATATCACTTATGGTCCTATTGCTTAGGGAAATTAAAATCAAAATCAGAGAGCCACCCCAAAGCTTGGGACGGCTGTGTTCCCAAGAAGCTCGTCTACAGTACCAGGTAAATATCCCAGAAAGCAAAAAATGGATAAAGAAGTTGTGGCATGTACGTGCAATGCAATATCACTCAGCAATGAAATCCGTGTCATCAGGCCCGTAGCGGCATAGTGAGTGGATGCAGGTACGGTGATTCTACGTGAAATACGTCACACAGAAAAAGAAACATCATAAGATATCACTAATACACGGAATGTAAACTTGACTACACATGAACTGAATTACAAAACAGAACAGGGTCTCAAATTTAGAAAACCAACTAGTGCTTGCTTATGGGGAAAGGTGCCTTAACGTGCTGCATAAAACCAGAGACTGAAATTAGCACAGATAACTTTCCATTAGCCAAATATGTAATAGACAAACCTACTCCTTACTCAACGAAATGGACTCAACACCACATATTCAACGCCTAGGAATATACCTGACTAGGAAGAATCTTAAAACCCATGGATTTATATGTCTCTGTAAGAGAATCAAGCGTGTGTACAGTGGCCGAAACGCAGCAGTGTAAATCCGATAAATCCCATTATCAAAATAAATTTCAAAAACAAAACACAAAGACAGTGAAATAGAAAGCAATTCTTAAATAATTCACTCAGGGCATGTGATGAAACCGGGATTGACCACATCTACACCCAGAGCTGGTGGAGACATAAGGCTGGACACTTCAAGCTGATAGCATTGGTGAGTTTCGGTGAGCAAATGCAGACCCTTTGAAGTCATACTGCATGGTACCCATTCCATGGGTCCCAACTCTCCAGGTTCAAGGGATTCTTCCTCCAGCTAAAACATGCATGGGAAACCCAGAGTATCGTCCACGGTGTGATTGGGAAATGATTTAAAATGCATCTCATTATTCGTATCCTGGTCCTCGGGTTCACCATTCCAGATGCTTTACTAACACTCTCCCCGCTTGGAGAGTCAGTGCCTTTAACCTCCTGTTTGGCACAGCTTGCAATTTCTGTGCAAGATGAACAGGAATAGGGAGAACCAATGAGAGACTAGCTGTAGGTGTCTGCACGGACAAATATAACGCTCATTGCCCACCAGGAAGAGGAATTAAACAAAGGCTCAGTGTGCCCTGCTGGAAACAGATTAGGGCCTGAAGCAATCCTGAGGTTTTGTGCCCAGCTCACAAGAAAGCGAGTTGAAGAAAGGAGCTCAGGGGCACTGTAATTCACAAACCTGCAGAGTTATAAATGACAGCTATCCTCCAAAAATATATTGAAGTAAGCCTGCGAAGGGGACTTGAAAGCGGGGCAGAGTTTCAGGAAAACCATTGCAGGGGGTAGACTGGAATTGCCCTGAAAGCATAGGAAAAGAGGCAGAACGTCGACAATGTTGCACTTGGCCAAAAAGTGCGTATGCGTTTTTTCCTGAATATATTCAGGAAAAAACGCATACGCCCTTTTTGGCCAACCAAGCAAGCCTGTAAAGGAAATCTGCACTACAATGAAGTCTCACTGCCCCCCCGGGCAAAAGGGCCATCTGAAAAAAGTGTAAAATCCAGAAAGGTAGGACAGGATATGGAGAACAGGGAGCCTTGTTATGCTGATTGGCAGGATGTAAATTGCCAGCGGCCACCCTGGAGAAGTGTATGGTGTTTCCTGAAACACGTAAGAAACAAAGCAACACAGCCTATGGCACTTCCACGTATGGTCCTATAGCTTACGGAAATTAAAATCAAAAACAGACAGCCACCCCAATATTTGGGACGGCTGTGTTCACAAAAAGCTCGTCTACAGTATCAGGTAAATATCCCAGAAAGCAAAAAATGGATAAAGAAGTTGTGGCACGTATGTACAATGCAATATCACTCAGCAATGAAATCTGTGTCATCAGGCCCCTAGTGGCATAGTTAGTGGATGCAGATACGGTGATTCTACGTGAACTACTTCACACAGAAAAAGAAACATCATAAGATATCACTAATACACGGAATGTAAACTTGACTACACATGAACTGAATTACAAAACAAAACAGGGTCTCAAATTTAGAAAACCAACTAGTGCTTGCTTATGGGGAAAGGTGCGTTGGGGTGCTGCATAAAACCAGAGACTGAAATTAGCACAGATAACTTTCCATAAGCCAAATATGTTATAGACAAGAACTACTCCTTGCTCAACGAAATGGACCCAACACCACATATTCAACGCCTAGGAATATACCTGACTAGGAAGAATCTTAAAACCCATGGATATATATGTCTCCGTAAGAGAATCAAGCGTGTGTACAGCGGCCGAAACGCAGCAGTGAAAATCCGATAAATCCCATTTTCAAAATAAATTTCAAAAACAAAACACAAAGACAGTGAAATAGAGAGCAATTCTTAAATAATTCACTCAGGGCATGTGATGCAACCGGAATTGACCACATCTACACCCAGAGCTGGTTGAGACATAAGGCTGGACACTTCAGGCTGATAGCATTGGTGAGTTTCGGTGAGCAAATGCAGACCCTTTGAAGTCATACTGCATGGTACCTATTCCATGGGTTCCAACTCTTCAGGTTCAAGGGATTCTTCCTCCAGCTAAAACATGCATGGGAAACCCACAGTATGGTCCACCGTGTGATTGGGAAACGATTTAAAATGCATCTCAGTTTTCGTATCCTGGTCCACGGGTTCACCATTCCAGATGCTTTACTAACACTCTCCCCGCTTGGAGAGTCAGTGCCTTTAAACTCCTGTTTGGCACAGCTTGCAATTTCTGTGCAAGATGAACAGGAATAGGGAGAACCAATGAGAGACTAGCTGTAGGTCTCTGCACGGGCAAATGTAACGCTCATTTCCCACCAGGAAGAGGAATTAACCAAAGGCTCAGCATGCCGTGCCGGAAACAGATTAGGGCCTGAAGCAATCCTGCGGTTTTGTGCCCAGCTCAAAAGAAAGCGAGTTGAAGAAAGGAGCTCAGGGGCACTGTAATTCACAAACCTGCAGAGTTATAAATGACAGCTATCCTCCAAAAATATATTGAAGTAAGCCTGCGAAGGGGACTTGAAAGCGGGACAGAATTTCAGGAAAACGATTGCAGGGGTAGACTGGAATTGCCCTGAAAGCATAGGAAAAGAGGCAGAACGTCGACAATGATGCACTTGTCCAAAAAGGGCGTATGCGTTTTTTCCTGAATATATTCAGGAAAAAACGCATACGCCCTTTTTGGCCAACCAAGCAAGCCTGCAAAGGAAATCTGGACTACAATGAAGTCTCACTGCCCCCCAGGGAAAAGGGCCATCTGAAAAAAGTGTAAAATCCAGAAAGGTAGGACAGGATATGGAGAACAGGGAGCCTTGTTATGCTGATTGGCAGGATGAAAATTGCCAGCAGCCACCCTGGAGAAGTGTATGGTGTTTCCTGAAACACGTAAGAAACAAAGCAACACAGCCTATGTCACTTCCACTTATGGTCCTATAGCTTATGGAAATTAAAATCAAAAACAGACAGCCACCCCAATATTTGGGACGGCTGTGTTCCCAAGAAGCTCGTCTACAGTACCAGGTAAATATCCCAGAAAGCAAAAAATGGATAAAGAAGTTGTGGCACGTACGTACAATGCAATATCACTCAGCAATGAAATCTGTGTCATCAGGCCCGTAGCGGCATAGTGAGTGGATGCAGGTACGGTGATTCTACGTGAACTACGTCACACAGAAAAAGAAACATCATAAGATATCACTAATACACGGAATGTAAACTTGACTACACATGAAGTGAATTACAAAACAGAACAGGGTCTCAAATTTAGAAAACCAACTAGTGCTTGCTTATGGGGAAAGGTGACTTGGGGTGCTGCATAAAACCAGAGACTGAAATTAGCACAGATAACATTCCATAAGCCAAACACGTAATAGACAAGACCTACTCCTTGCTCAACGAAATGGACTCAACACCACATATTCAACGACTAGGAATATACCTGACTAGGAAGAATCTTAAAACCCATGGATTTATATGTCTCCGTAAGAGAATCAAGCGTGTGTACAGCGGCTTAAACGCAGCAGTGAAAATCCGATAAATCCCATTATCAAAATAAATTTCAAAAACAAAACACAAAGACAGTGAAATAGAGAGCAATTCTTAAAGAATTCACTCAGGGCATGTGATGCAACCGGGATTTAACACATCTTCACCCAGAGCTGGTTGAGACATAAGGCTAGACACTTCAGGCTGATAGCATTGGTGAGTTTCGGTGAGCATATGCAGACCCTTTGAAATCATACTGCATGGTACCTATTCCATGGGTCCCAACTCTTCAGGTTCAAGGGATTCTTCCTCCAGCTAAAACATGCATGGGAAACCCACAGTATCGTCCACCGTGTGATTGGGAAACGATTTAAAATGCATCTCAGTTTTCGTATCCTGGTCCTCGGGTTCACCATTCCAGATGCTTTACTAACACTCTCCCTGCTTGGAGAGTCAGTGCCTTTAACCTCCTGTTTGGCACAGCTTGCAATTTCTGTGCAAGATGAACAGGAATAGGGAGAACCAATGAGACACTAGCTGTAGGTGTCTGCACGGGCAAATGTAACGCTCATTGCCCACCAGGAAGAGGAATTAAACAAAGGCTCAGTGTGCCCTGCTGGAAACAGATTAGGGCCTGAAGCAATCCTGCGGTTTTGTGCCCAGCTCACAAGAAAGCGACTTGAAGAAAGGAGCTCAGGGGCACTGTAATTCACAAACCTGCAGAGTTATAAATGACAGCTATCCTCCAAAAATATATTGAAGTAAGCCTGCGAAGGGGACTTGAAAGCGGGGCAGAATTTCAGGAAAACGATTGCAGGGGTAGACTGGAATTGCCCAGAAAGCATAGGAAAAGAGGCAGAAAGTCGACAGTGATGCACTTGGCCAAACAGGGCGTATGCGTTTTTTCCTGAATATATTCAGGAAAAAACGCATACGCACTTTTTGGCCAACCAAGCAAGCCTGTAAAGGAAATCTGGACTACAATGAAGTCTCACTGCCCCCCGGGCAAAAGGGCCATCTGAAAAAAGTGTAAAATCCAGAAAGGTAGGACAGGATATGGAGAACAGGGAGCCTTGTTATGCTGATTGGCAGGATGTAAATTGCCAGCAGCCACCCTGGAGAAATGTATGGTGTTTCCTGAAACACGTAAGAAACAAAGCAACACAGCCTATGGCACTTCCAATTATGGTCCTATAGCTTACGGAAATTAAAATCAAAAACAGACAGCCACCCCAATATTTGGGACGGCTGTGTTCACAAGAAGCTCGTCTACAGTAACAGGTAAATATCCCAGAAAGCAAAAAATGGATAAAGAAGTTGTGGCACGTACGTACAATGGAATATCACTCAGCAATTAAATCTGTGTCATCAGGCCCGTAGCGGCATAGTGAGTGGATGCAGGTACGGTGATTTTACGTGAACTACGTCACACAGAAAAAGAAACATCATAAGATATCACTGATACACGGAATGTAAACCTGACTACACATGAACTGAATTACAAAACAGAAGAGGGTCACAAATTTAGAAAACCAACTAGTGCTTGCTTATGGGGAAAGGTGCGTTGGGGTGCTGCATAAAAAAAGAGACTGAAATTAGCACAGATAACTTTCCATAAGCCAAATATATAATAGACAAGACCTACCCCTTGCTCAAAGAAATAGACCCAACACGACATGTTCAACGCCTAGGAATATACATGACTAAGAAGAATCTTAAAACCCATGGATATATATGTTTCCGTAAGAGAATCAAGCGTGTGTACAGCGGCCGAAACGCAGCAGTGAAAATCCTATAAATCCCATTATCAAAATAAATTTCGAAAACAAAACACAAAGACAGTGAAATAGAGAGCAATTCTTAAATAATTCACTCAGGGCATGTGATGCAACCGGGATTGACCACATCTACACCCAGAGCTGTTTGAGACATAAGGCTGGACACTTCAGGCTGATAGCATTGGTGAGATTCGGTGAGCAAATGCAGACCCTTTGAAGTCATACTGCATGGTACCCATTCCATGGGTCCCAACTCTTCAGGTTCATGGGATTCTTCCTCCAGCTAAAACATGCATGGGAAACCCACAGTATGGTCCACCGTGTGATTGGGAAACGATTTAAAATGCATCTCAGTTTTCGTATTCTGGTCCTCGGGTTCACCATTCCAGATGCTTTACTAACACTCTCCCCGCTTGGAGAGTCAGTGCCTTTAACCTCCTGTTTGGCATAGCTTGCTATTTCTGTGCAAGATGAACAGGAATAGGGAGAACCAATGAGAGACTAGCTATAGGTGTCTGCACGGGCAAATGTAACGCTCATTTCCCACCAGGAAGAGGAATTAACCAAAGGCTCAGCGTGCCCTGCTGGAAACAATTTAGGGCCTGAAGCAATCCTGCGGTTTTGTGCCCAGCTCACAAGAAAGCGAGTTGAAGAAAGGAGCTCGGGGGCACTGTAATTCACAAACCTGCAGAGTTATAAATGACAGCTATCCTCCAAAAATATATTGAGGTAAGCCTGCGAAGGGGACTTGAAAGCGGGGCAGAATTTCAGGAAATCGATTGCAGGGGGTAGACTGGAATTGCCCTGAAAGCATAGGAAAAGAGGCACAACGTCGACAATGATGCACTTGGCCAAAAAGGGCGTATGCGTTTTTTCCTGAATATATTCAGGAAAAAACGCATACGCCCTTTTTGGCCAACCAAGCAAGCCTGTAATGGAAATCTGCACTACAATGAAATCTCACTGCCCCCCCGGGCAAAAGGGCCATCTGAAAAAAGTGTAAAATCCAGAAAGGTAGGACAGGATATGGAGAACAGGGAGCCTTGTTATGCTGATTGGCAGGATGTAAATTGTGAACAGCCACCCTGGAGAAGTGTATGGTGTTTCCTGAAACACGAAAGAAACAAAGCAACACAGCCTATGGCACTTCCACTTATGGTCCTATAGCTTACGGAAATTAAAATGAAAAACAGACAGCCACCCCAATATTTGGGACGGCTGTGTTCACAAGAAGCTCGTCTACAGTATCAGGTAAATATCCCAGAAAGCAAAAAATGGATTAAGAAGTTGTGGCACGTACGTGCAATGCAGTATCACTCAGCAATGAAATCTGTGTCATCAGGCCCGTAGCGGCATAGTGAGTGGATGCAGGTACGGTGATTCTACGTGAACTACGTCACACAGAAAAAGAAACATCATAAGATATCACTAATACACGGAATGTAAACTTGACTACACGTGAACTGAATTACAAAACAGAAAAGGGTCTCAAATTTAGAAAACCAACTAGTGCTTGCTTATGGGGAAAGGTGCCTTGGGGTGCTGCATAAAACCAGAGACTGAAATTAGCACAGATAACTTTCCATAAGCCAAATATGTAATAGACAAGACCTACTCCTTGCTCAACGAAATGGACCCAACACCACATATTCAACGCCTAGGAATATACCTGACTAGGAAGAATCTTAAAACCCATGGATATATATGTCTCCGTAAGAGAATCAAGCGTGTGTACAGAGGCCGAAACGCAGCAGTGAAAATCCGATAAATCCCATTATCAAAATAAATTTCGAAAACAAAACACAAAGACAGTGAAATAGAGAGCAATTCTTAAATAATTCACTCAGGGCATGTGATTCAACCGGGATTTAACACATCTACACCCAGAGCTGGTTGAGACATAAGGCTGGACACTTCAGGCTGATAGCATTGGTGAGTTTCGGTGAGCAAATGCAGACCCTTTGAAGTCATACTGCATGGTACCCATTCCATGGGTCTCAACTCTCCAGGTTCAAGGGATTCTTCCTCCAGCTAAAACATGCATGGGAAACCCAGAGTATCGTCCACCGTGTGATTGGGAAACGATTTAAAATGCATCTCAGTTTTCGTATCCTGGTCCTCGGGTTCACCATTCCAGATGCTTTATTAACACTCTCCCCGCTTGGAGAGTCAGTGCCTTTAACCTCCTGTTTGGCACAGCTTGCAATTTCTGTGCAAGATGAACAGGAATAGGGAGAACCAATGAGACTAGCTGTAGGTGTCTGCACGGGCAATTGTAACGCTCATTGCCCACCAGGAAGAGGAATTAAACAAAGGCTCAGTGTGCCCTGCTGGAAACAGATTAGGGCCTGAAGCAATCCTGCGGTTTTGTGTCCAGGTCACAAGAAAGCGAGTTGAAGAAAGGAGCTCAGGGGCACTGTAATTCACAAACCTGCAGAGTTATAAATGACAGCTATCCTCCAAAAATATATTGAAGTAAGCCTGCGAAGGGGACTTGAAAGCGGGGCAGAATTTCAGGAAATCGATTGCAGGTGGTAGACTGGAATTGCCCTGAAAGCATAGGAAAATAGGCAGAACGTCGACAATGATGCACTTGGCCAAAAAGGGCGTATGCGTTTTTTCCTGAATATATTCAGGAAAAAACGCATACGCCCTTTTTCGCCAACCAAGCAAGCCTGTAAAGGAAATCTGCACTACAATGAAATCTCACTGCCCCCCCGGGCAAAAGGGCCATCTGAAAAAAGTGTAAAATCCAGAAAGGTAGGACAGGATATGGAGAACAGGGAGCCTTGTTATGCAGATTGGCAGGATGTAAATTGTGAACAGCCACCCTGGAGAAGTGTATGGTGTTTCCTGAAACACGTAAGAAACAAAGCAACACAGCCTATGGCACTTCCACTTATGGTCCTATAGCTTACGGAAATTAAAATCAAAAACAGACAGCCAGCCCAATATTTGGGACGGCTGTGTTCACAAGAAGCTCGTCTACAGTATCAGGTAATTATCCCAGAAAGCAAAAAATGGATAAAGAAGTTGTGGCACGTACGTGCAATGCAGTATCACTCAGCAATGAAATCTGTGTCATCAGGTCCGTAGCGGCATAGTGAGTGGATGCAGGTACGGTGATTCTAAGTGAACTACGTCACACAGAAAAAGAAACATCATAAGATATCACTGATACACGGAATGTAAACCTGACTACACATGAACTGAATTACAAAACAGAAGAGGGTCACAAATTTAGAAAACCAACTAGTGCTTGCTTATGGGGAAAGGTGCGTTGGGGTGCTGCATAAAAAAAGAGACTGAAATTAGCACAGATAACTTTCCATAAGCCAAATATATAATAGACAAGACCTACCCCTTGCTCAAAGAAATAGACCCAACACGACATGTTCAACGCCTAGGAATATACATGACTAAGAAGAATCTTAAAACCCATGGATATATATGTTTCCGTAAGAGAATCAAGCGTGTGTACAGCGGCCGAAACGCAGCAGTGAAAATCCTATAAATCCCATTATCAAAATAAATTTCGAAAACAAAACACAAAGACAGTGAAATAGAGAGCAATTCTTAAATAATTCACTCAGGGCATGTGATGCAACCGGGATTGACCACATCTACACCCAGAGCTGTTTGAGACATAAGGCTGGACACTTCAGGCTGATAGCATTGGTGAGATTCGGTGAGCAAATGCAGACCCTTTGAAGTCATACTGCATGGTACCCATTCCATGGGTCCCAACTCTTCAGGTTCATGGGATTCTTCCTCCAGCTAAAACATGCATGGGAAACCCACAGTATGGTCCACCGTGTGATTGGGAAACGATTTAAAATGCATCTCAGTTTTCGTATTCTGGTCCTCGGGTTCACCATTCCAGATGCTTTACTAACACTCTCCCCGCTTGGAGAGTCAGTGCCTTTAACCTCCTGTTTGGCATAGCTTGCTATTTCTGTGCAAGATGAACAGGAATAGGGAGAACCAATGAGAGACTAGCTATAGGTGTCTGCACGGGCAAATGTAACGCTCATTTCCCACCAGGAAGAGGAATTAACCAAAGGCTCAGCGTGCCCTGCTGGAAACAATTTAGGGCCTGAAGCAATCCTGCGGTTTTGTGCCCAGCTCACAAGAAAGCGAGTTGAAGAAAGGAGCTCGGGGGCACTGTAATTCACAAACCTGCAGAGTTATAAATGACAGCTATCCTCCAAAAATATATTGAGGTAAGCCTGCGAAGGGGACTTGAAAGCGGGGCAGAATTTCAGGAAATCGATTGCAGGGGGTAGACTGGAATTGCCCTGAAAGCATAGGAAAAGAGGCACAACGTCGACAATGATGCACTTGGCCAAAAAGGGCGTATGCGTTTTTTCCTGAATATATTCAGGAAAAAACGCATACGCCCTTTTTGGCCAACCAAGCAAGCCTGTAATGGAAATCTGCACTACAATGAAATCTCACTGCCCCCCCGGGCAAAAGGGCCATCTGAAAAAAGTGTAAAATCCAGAAAGGTAGGACAGGATATGGAGAACAGGGAGCCTTGTTATGCTGATTGGCAGGATGTAAATTGTGAACAGCCACCCTGGAGAAGTGTATGGTGTTTCCTGAAACACGAAAGAAACAAAGCAACACAGCCTATGGCACTTCCACTTATGGTCCTATAGCTTACGGAAATTAAAATGAAAAACAGACAGCCACCCCAATATTTGGGACGGCTGTGTTCACAAGAAGCTCGTCTACAGTATCAGGTAAATATCCCAGAAAGCAAAAAATGGATAAAGAACTTGTGGCACGTACGTGCAATGCAGTATCACTCAGCAATGAAATCTGTGTCATCAGGCCCGTAGCGGCATAGTGAGTGGATGCAGGTACGGTGATTCTACGTGAACTACGTCACACAGAAAAAGAAACATCATAAGATATCACTAATACACGGAATGTAAACTTGACAGCACGTGAACTGAATTACAAAACAGAAAAGGGTCTCAAATTTAGAAAACCAACTAGTGCTTGCTTATGGGGAAAGGTGCCTTGGGGTGCTGCATAAAACCAGAGACTGAAATTAGCACAGATAACTTTCCATAAGCCAAATATGTAATAGACAAGACCTACTCCTTGCTCAACGAAATGGACCCAACACCACATATTCAACGCCTAGGAATATACCTGACTAGGAAGAATCTTAAAACCCATGGATATATATGTCTCCGTAAGAGAATCAAGCGTGTGTACAGAGGCCGAAACGCAGCAGTGAAAATCCGATAAATCCCATTATCAAAATAAATTTCGAAAACAAAACACAAAGACAGTGAAATAGAGAGCAATTCTTAAATAATTCACTCAGGGCATGTGATTCAACCGGGATTTAACACATCTACACCCAGAGCTGGTTGAGACATAAGGCTGGACACTTCAGGCTGATAGCATTGGTGAGTTTCGGTGAGCAAATGCAGACCCTTTGAAGTCATACTGCATGGTACCCATTCCATGGGTCTCAACTCTCCAGGTTCAAGGGATTCTTCCTCCAGCTAAAACATGCATGGGAAACCCAGAGTATCGTCCACCGTGTGATTGGGAAACGATTTAAAATGCATCTCAGTTTTCGTATCCTGGTCCTCGGGTTCACCATTCCAGATGCTTTATTAACACTCTTCCCGCTTGGAGAGTCAGTGCCTTTAACCTCCTGTTTGGCACAGCTTGCAATTTCTGTGCAAGATGAACAGGAATAGGGAGAACCAATGAGACTAGCTGTAGGTGTCTGCACGGGCAATTGTAACGCTCATTGCCCACCAGGAAGAGGAATTAAACAAAGGCTCAGTGTGCCCTGCTGGAAACAGATTAGGGCCTGAAGCAATCCTGCGGTTTTGTGTCCAGGTCACAAGAAAGCGAGTTGAAGAAAGGAGCTCAGGGGCACTGTAATTCACAAACCTGCAGAGTTATAAATGACAGCTATCCTCCAAAAATATATTGAAGTAAGCCTGCGAAGGGGACTTGAAAGCGGGGCAGAATTTCAGGAAATCGATTGCAGGTGGTAGACTGGAATTGCCCTGAAAGCATAGGAAAAGAGGCAGAACGTCGACAATGATGCACTTGGCCAAAAAGGGCGTATGCGTTTTTTCCTGAATATATTCAGGAAAAAACGCATACGCCCTTTTTCGCCAACCAAGCAAGCCTGTAAAGGAAATCTGCACTACAATGAAATCTCACTGCCCCCCCGGGCAAAAGGGCCATCTGAAAAAAGTGTAAAATCCAGAAAGGTAGGACAGGATATGGAGAACAGGGAGCCTTGTTATGCAGATTGGCAGGATGTAAATTGTGAACAGCCACCCTGGAGAAGTGTATGGTGTTTCCTGAAACACGTAAGAAACAAAGCAACACAGCCTATGGCACTTCCACTTATGGTCCTATAGCTTACGGAAATTAAAATCAAAAACAGACAGCCAGCCCAATATTTGGGACGGCTGTGTTCACAAGAAGCTCGTCTACAGTATCAGGTAATTATCCCAGGAAGCAAAAAATGGATAAAGAAGTTGTGGCACGTACGTGCAATGCAGTATCACTCAGCAATGAAATCTGTGTCATCAGGTCCGTAGCGGCATAGTGAGTGGATGCAGGTACGGTGATTCTAAGTGAACTACGTCACACAGAAAAAGAAACATCATAAGATATCACTAATACACGGAATGTAAACTTGACTACACATGAACTGAATTCCAAAACAGAACAGGGTCTCAAATTTAGAAAACCAACTAGTGCTTGCTTATGGGGAAAGGTGCCTTGGGGTGCTGCATAAAACCAGAGACTGAAATTAGCACAGATAACATTCCATAAGTCAAATATGTAATAGACAAGACCTACTCCTTGCTCAACGAAATGGACTCAACACCACATATTCAACGCCTAGGAATAGACCTGACTAGGAAGAATCTTAAAACCCATGGATTTATATGTCTCCGTAAGAGAATCAAGCGTGTGAACAGCGGCATAAACGCAGCAGTGAAAATCCGATAAATCCCATTATCAAAATAAATTTCAAAAACAAAACACAAAGACAGTGAAATAGAGAGCAATTCTTAAATAATTCACTCAGGGCATGTGATGCAACCGGGATTGACCACATCTACACCCAGAGCTGGTTGAGACATAAGGCTGGACACTTCAGGCTGATAGCATTGGTGAGTTTCGGTGAGCAAATGCAGACCCTTTGAAGTCATACTGCATGGTACACATTCCATGGGTCCCAAGTCTCCAGGTTCAAGGGATTCTTCCTCCAGCTAAAACATGCATGGGAAACCCACAGTATGGTCCACCGTGTGATTGGGAAACGATTTAAAATGCATCTCAGTTTTCGTATCCATGTCCTCGGGTTCACCATTCCAGACGCTTTACTACCACTCTCCCTGCTTGGAGAGTCAGTGCCTTTAACCTCCTCTTTGGCACTACCTGCAATTTCTGTGCAAGATGAACAGGAATAGGGAGAACCAATGAGAGACTAGCTGTAGGTGTCTGCACGGGCAAATGTAACGCTCATTGCCCACCAGGAAGAGGAATTAAACAAAGGCTCAGTGTGCCCTGCTGGAAACAGATTAGGTCCTCAAGCAATCCTGCGGTTTTGTGCCCAGCTCACAATAAAGCGAGTTGAAGAAAGGAGCTCAGGGGCACTGTAATTCACAAACCTGCAGAGTTATAAATGACAGCTATCTTCCAAAAGTATATTGAAGTAAGCCTGCGAAGGGGACTTGAATGCGGGTCAGAATTTCAGGAAAACGATTGCAGGGGTAGACTGGAAATGCCCAGAAAGCATAGGAAAAGAGGCAGAACGTCGACAATGATGCACTTGGCCAAAAAGGGCATATGCGTTTTTTCCTGAATATATTCAGGAAAAAACGCATACGCCCTTTTTGGCCAACCAAGCAAGCCTGTAAAAGAAATCTGCACTACAATGAAGTCTCACTGCCCCCCGGGCAAGAGGGCCATCTGAAAAAAGTCTAAAATCCAGAAAGGTAGGACAGGATATGGAGAACAGGGAGCCTTGTTATGCTGATTGGCAGGATGTAAATTGCCAACAGGCACCCTGGAGAAGTGTATGGTGTTTCCTGAAACACGTAAGAAATAAAGCAACACAGCCTATGGCAATTGCACTTATGGTCCTATTCCTTAGGGAAATTAAAATCAAAAACAGAGAGCCACCCCAAAGTTTGGGACGGGTGTGTTCCCAAGAAGCTCGTCTACAGTACCAGGTAAATATCCCAGAAAGCAAAAAATGGATAAAGAAGTTGGAGCACGTACGTGCAATGCAATATCACTCAGCAATGAAATCTGTGTCATCAGGCCCGTAGCGGCATAGTGAGTGCATGCAGGTACGGTCATTCTACGTGAAGTACGTCACACAGAAAAAGAAACATCATAAGATATCACTAATACACGGAATGTAAACTTGACTACACATGAACTGAATTACAAAACAGAACAGGGTCTCAAATTTAGAAAACCAACTAGTGCTTGCTTATGGGGAAAGGTGCCTTGGGGTGCTGCATAAAACCAGAGCCTGAAATTAGCACAGATAACATTCCATAAGCCAAATATGTAATAGACAAGACCTACTCCTTGCTCAACGAAATGGACTCAACACCACATATTCAACGCCTAGGAATATACCTGACTAGGAAGAATCTTAAAACCCATGGATATATATGTCTCCGTAAGAGAATCAAGCGTGTGTACAGCGGCCGAAACGCAGCAGTGAAAATCCAGTAAATCCCATTATCAAAATAAACTTCGAAAACAAAACACAAAGACAGTGAAATAGACAGCAATTCTTAAATAATTCACTCAGGGCATGTGATGCAACCGGGATTGACCACATCTATACCCAGAGCTGGTTGAGACATAAGGCTGGACACTTCAGGCTGATAGCATTGGTGAGTTTTGGTGAGCAAATGCAGACCCTTTGAAGTCATACTGCATAGTACCTATTCCATGGGTCCCAACTCTTCAGGTTCAAGGGATTCTTCCTCCAGCTAAAACATGCATGGGAAACCCACAGTATGGTACACCGTGTGATTGGGAAACGATTTAAAATGCATCTCAGTTTTCGTATCCTGTTCCTCGGGTTCAGCATTCCAGATGATTTACTAACACTCTCCCTGCTTGGAGAGTCAGTGCCTTTAACCTCCTGTTTGGCACAGCTTGCAATTTCTGTGCAAGATGAACAGGACTAGGGAGAACCAATGAGAGACTAGCTGTAGGTGTCTGCACGGGCAAATGTAACGCTCATTTCCCACCAGGAAGAGGAATTAACCAAAGGCTCAGCCTGCCCTGCCGGAAACAGATTAGGGCCTGAAGCAATCCAGCGGTTTTGTGCCCAGCTCACAAGAAAGCGAGTTGAAGAAAGGAGCTCAGGGGCACTGTAATTCACAAACCTGCAGAGTTATAAATTACAGCTATCCTCCAAAAATATATTGAAGTAAGCCTGCGAAGGGGACTTGAAAGCGGGGCAGAATTTCAGGAAAACGATTGCAGGGGGTGTACTGGAATTGCCCTGAAAGCATAGGAAAAGAGGCAGAACGTCGACAATGATGCACTTGGCCAAAAAGGGCGTATGCGTTTTTTCCTGAATATATTCAGGAAAAAACGCATACGCCCTTTTTGGCCAACCAAGCAAGCCTGTAAAGGAAATCTGCACTACAATGAAGTCTCACTGCCCCCCTGGCAAAACGGCCATCTGAAAATAGTGTAAAATCCAGAAAGGTAGGACAGGATATGGAGAACAGGGAGCCTTGTTATGCTGATTGGCAGGATGTAAATTGCCAGCAGCCACCATGGAGAAGTGTATGGTGTTTCTTGAAACACGTAAGAAAGAAAGCAACACAGCCTATGGCACTTACACATATGGTCCTATAGCTTACGGAAATTAAAATCAAAAACAGACAGCCACCCCAAAATTTGGGACGGCTGTGTTCACAAGAAGCTCGTCTACAGTATCAGGTAAATATCCCAGAAAGCAAAAAATGGATAAAGAAGTTGTGGCACGTACGTACAATGCAGTATCACTCAGCAATGAAATCTGTGTCATCAGGCCCGTAGCGGCATAGTGAGTGGATGCAGGTACGGTGATTCTACGTGAACTACGTCACACAGAAAAAGAAACATCATAAGTTATCACTAATACACGGAATGTAAACTTGATTACACATTAACTGAATTACAAAACAGAACAGGGTCTCAAATTTAGAAAACCAACTCGTGCTTGCTTATGGGAAAAGGTGCCTTGGGGTGCTGCATAAAACCAGAGACTGAAATTAGCACAGATAACTTTCCATAAGCCAAATATGTAATAGACAAGACCTACTCCTTGCTCAACGAAATGGACCCAACACCACATATTCAACGCCTAGGAATATACCTGACTAGGAAGAATCTTAAAACCCATGGATATATAAGTCTCCGTAAGAGAATCAAGCGTGTGTACAGCGGCCGAAACGCAGCAGTGAAAATCCGATAAATCCCATTATCAAAATAAATTTCGAAAACAAAACACAAACACAGTGAAATAGAGAGCAATTCTTAAATAATTCACACATGGCATGTGATGCAACCGGGATTTACCACATCTACACCGAGAGCTAGTTGAGACATAAGGCTGGACACTTCCGGCTGATAGCATTGGTGAGTTTCGGTGAGCAAATGCAGACCCTTTGAAGTCATACTGCATGGTACCCATTCCATGGGTCCCAACTCTCCAGGTTCAAGGCATTCTTCCTCCAGCTAAAACATGCATGGGAAACCCAGAGTATCGTCCACCGTGTGATTGGGAAACGATTTAAAATGCATCTCAGTTTTCGTATCCTGGTACTCGGGTTCACCATTCCAGATGCTTTATTAACACTCTCCCCGCTTGGAGAGTCAGTGCCTTTAACCTCCTGTTTGGCACAGCTTGCAATTTCTGTGCAAGATGAACAGGAATAGGGAGAACCAATGAGACACTAGCTGTAGGTGTCTGCACGGGCAAATGTAACGCTCATTGCCCACCAGGAAGAGGAATTAAACAAAGGCTCAGTGTGCCCTGCTGGAAACAGATTAGGGCCTGAAGCAATCCTGCGGTTTTGTGTCCAGGTCACAAGAAAGCGAGTTGAAGAAAGGAGCTCAGGGGCACTGTAATTCACAAACCTGCAGAGTTATAAATGACAGCTATCCTCCAAAAATATATTGAAGTAAGCCTGCGAAGGGGACTTGAAAGCGGGGCAGAATTTCAGGAAATCGATTGCAGGGGGTAGACTGGAATTGCCCTGAAAGCATAGGAAAAGAGGCAGAACGTCGACAATGATGCACTTGGCCAAAAAGGGCGTATGCGTTTTTTCCTGAATATATTCAGGAAAAAACGCATACGCCCTTTTTCGCCAACCAAGCAAGCCTGTAAAGGAAATCTGCACTACAATGAAATCTCACTGCCCCCCCGGGCAAAAGGGCCATCTGAAAAAAGTGTAAAATCCAGAAAGGTAGGACAGGATATGGAGAACAGGGAGCCTTGTTATGCAGATTGGCAGGATGTAAATTGTGAAGAGCCACCCTGGAGAAGTGTATGGTGTTTCCTGAAACACGTAAGAAACAAAGCAACACAGCCTATGGCACTTCCACTTATGGTCCTATAGCTTACGGAAATTAAAATCAAAAACAGACAGCCAGCCCAATATTTGGGACGGCTGTGTTCACAAGAAGCTCGTCTACAGTATCAGGTAATTATCCCAGAAAGCAAAAAATGGATAAAGAAGTTGTGGCACGTACGTGCAATGCAGTATCACTCAGCAATGAAATCTGTGTCATCAGGTCCGTAGCGGCATAGTGAGTGGATGCAGGTACGGTGATTCTAAGTGAACTACGTCACACAGAAAAAGAAACATCATAAGATATCACTAATACACGGAATGTAAACTTGACTACACATGAAATGAATTCCAAAACAGAACAGGGTCTCAAATTTAGAAAACCAACTAGTGCTTGCTTATGGGGAAAGGTGCCTTGGGGTGCTGCATAAAACCAGAGACTGAAATTAGCACAGATAACATTCCATAAGTCAAATATGTAATAGACAAGACCTACTCCTTGCTCAACGAAATGGACTCAACACCACATATTCAACGCCTAGGAATAGACCTGACTAGGAAGAATCTTAAAACCCATGGATTTATATGTCTCCGTAAGAGAATCAAGCGTGTGAACAGCGGCATAAACGCAGCAGTGAAAATCCGATAAATCCCATTATCAAAATAAATTTCAAAAACAAAACACAAAGACAGTGAAATAGAGAGCAATTCTTAAATAATTCACTCAGGGCATGTGATGCAACCGGGATTGACCACATCTACACCCAGAGCTGGTTGAGACATAAGGCTGGACACTTCAGGCTGATAGCATTGGTGAGTTTCGGTGAGCAAATGCAGACCCTTTGAAGTCATACTGCATAGTACACATTCCATGGGTCCCAAGTCTCCAGGTTCAAGGGATTCTTCCTCCAGCTAAAACATGCATGGGAAACCCACAGTATGGTCCACCGTGTGATTGGGAAACGATTTAAAATGCATCTCAGTTTTCGTATCCATGTCCTCGGGTTCACCATTCCAGACGCTTTACTACCACTCTCCCTGCTTGGAGAGTCAGTGCCTTTAACCTCCTCTTTGGCACTACCTGCAATTTCTGTCCAAGATGAACAGGAATAGGGAGAACCAATGAGAGACTAGCTGTAGGTGTCTGCACGGGCAAATGTAACGCTCATTGCCCACCAGGAAGAGGAATTAAACAAAGGCTCAGTGTGCCCTGCTGGAAACAGATTAGGTCCTCAAGCAATCCTGCGGTTTTGTGCCCAGCTCACAATAAAGCGAGTTGAAGAAAGGAGCTCAGGGGCACTGTAATTCACAAACCTGCAGAGTTATAAATGACAGCTATCTTCCAAAAGTATATTGAAGTAAGCCTGCGAAGGGGACTTGAATGCGGGTCAGAATTTCAGGAAAACGATTGCAGGGGTAGACTGGAAATGCCCAGAAAGCATAGGAAAAGAGGCAGAACGTCGACAATGATGCACTTGGCCAAAAAGGGCGTATGCGTTTTTTCCTGAATATATTCAGGAAAAAACGCATACGCCCTTTTTGGCCAACCAAGCAAGCCTGTAAAAGAAATCTGCACTACAATGAAGTCTCACTGCCCCCCGGGCAAGAGGGCCATCTGAAAAAAGTCTAAAATCCAGAAAGGTAGGACAGGATATGGAGAACAGGGAGCCTTGTTATGCTGATTGGCAGGATGTAAATTGCCAACAGGCACCCTGGAGAAGTGTATGGTGTTTCCTGAAACACGTAAGAAATAAAGCAACACAGCCTATGGCAATTGCACTTATGGTCCTATTCCTTAGGGAAATTAAAATCAAAAACAGAGAGCCACCCCAAAGTTTGGGACGGGTGTGTTCCCAAGAAGCTCGTCTACAGTACCAGGTAAATATCCCAGAAAGCAAAAAATGGATAAAGAAGTTGGAGCACGTACGTGCAATGCAATATCACTCAGCAATGAAATCTGTGTCATCAGGCCCGTAGCGGCATAGTGAGTGCATGCAGGTACGGTCATTCTACGTGAACTACGTCACACAGAAAAGGAAACATCATAAGATATCACTAATACACGGAATGTAAACTTGACTACACATGAACTGAATTACAAAACAGAACAGGGTCTCAAATTTAGAAAACCAACTAGTGCTTGCTTATGGGGAAAGGTGCCTTGGGGTGCTGCATAAAACCAGAGACTGAAATTAGCACAGATAACATTCCATAAGCCAAATATATAATAGACAAGACCTACTCCTTGCTCAACGAAATGGACTCAACACCACATATTCAACGCCTAGGAATATACCTGTCTAGGAAGAATCTTAAAACCCATGGATATATATGTCTCCGTAAGAGAATCAAGCCTGTGTACAGCGGCCGATACGCAGCAGTGAAAATCCGATAAATCCCATTATCAAAATAAATTTCGAAAACAAAACACAAAGACAGTGAAATAGAGAGCAATTCTTAAATAATTCACTCAGGGCATGTGATGCAACCGGGATTGACCACATCTACACCCAGAGCTGGTTGAGACATAAGGCTGGACACTTCAGGCTGATAGCATTGGTGAGTTTCGGTGAGCAAATGCAGACCCTTTGAAGTCATACTGCATGGTACCTATTCCATGGGTCCCAACTCTTCAGGTTCAAGGGATTCTTCCTCCAGCTAAAACATGCATGGGAAACCCACAGTATGGTCCACCGTGTGATTGGGAAACGATTTAAAATGCATCTCAGTTTTCGTATCCTGGTTCTCGGGTTCACCATTCCAGATGCTTTACTAACACTCTCCCTGCTTGGAGAGTCAGTGCCTTTAACCTCCTGTTTGGCACAGCTTGCAATTTCTGTGCAAGATGAACAGGAATAGGGAGAACCAATGAGAGACTTGCTATAGGTGTCTGCACGGGGAAATGTAACGCTCATTTCCCACCAGGAAGAGGAATTAAGCAGAGGCTCAGTGTGCCCTGCTGGAAACAGATTAGGGCCTGAAGTAATCCTGCGGTTTTGTGCCCAGCTCACAAGAAAGCGAGTTGAAGAAAGGAGCTCAGGGGCACTGTAATTCACAAACCTGCAGAGTTATAAATGACAGCTATCCTCCAAAAATATATTGAAGTAAGCCTGCGAAGGGGACTTGAAAGCGGGGCAGAATTTCAGGAAAACGATTGCAGGGGGTAGACTGGAATTGCCCTGAAAGCATAGGAAAAGAGGCAGAACGTCGACAATGATGCACTTGGCCAAAAAGGGCGTATGCGTTTTTTCCTGAATATATACAGGAAAAAACGCATACGCCCTTTTTGGCCAACCAAGCAAGCCTGTAAAGGAAATCTGCACTACAATGATGTCTCACTGCCCCCCGGGCAAAAGGGCCATCTGAAAAAAGTGTAAAATCCAGAAAGGTAGGACAGGATATGGAGAAGAGGCAGCATTGTTATGCTGATTGGCAGGATGTAAATTGCCAGCAGCCACCCTGGAGAAGTGTATGGTGTTTCCTGAAACACGTAAGAAACAAAGCAACACAGCCTATGGCACTTCCACTTATGGTCCTATAGCTTACGGAAATTAAAATCAAAAACAGACAGCCACCCCAATATTTGGGACGGCTGTGTTCACAAGAACCTCGTCTACAGTATCAGGTAAATATCCCAGAAAGCAAAAAATGGATAAAGAAGTTGTGGCACGTACGTACAATGCAATATCACTCAGCAATGAAATCTGTGTCATCAGGCCCGTAGTGGCATAGTGAGTGGATGCAGGTACGGTGATTCTACGTGAACTACGTCACACAGAAAAAGAAACATCATAAGGTATCACTAATACACGGAATGTAAACTTGACTACACATGAACTGAATTACAAAACAGAACAGGGTCTCAATTTTAGAAAACCAACTAGTGCTTGCTTATGGGGAAAGGTGCCTTGGGGTGCTTCATAAAACCAGAGACTGAAATTAGCACAGATAACTTTCCATAAGCCAAATATGTAATAGACAATACCTACTCCTTGCTCAACGAAATGGACCCAACACCACATATTCAACGCCTAGGAATATACCTGACTAGGAAGAATCTTAAAACCCATGGATATATATGTCTCCGTAAGAGAATCAAGCGTGTGTACTGCGGTCGAAACGCAGCAGTGAAAATCCGATAAATCCCATTATCAAAATAAATTTCGAAAACAAAACACAAAGACAGTGAAATAGGGAGCAATTCTTAAATAATTCACTCAGGGCATGTGATGCAACAGGGATTGACCACATCTACACCCAGAGCTGGTTGAGACATAATGCTGGACACTTCAGGCTGATAGCATTGGTGAGTTTCGGTGAGCAAATGCAGACCCTTTGAAGTCATACTGCATGGTACCCATTCCATGGGTCCCAACTCTCCAGGTTCAAGGGATTCTTCCTCCAGCTAAAACATGCATGGGAAACACAGAGTATCGTCCACCATGTGATTGGGAAACGATTTAAAATGCATCTCAGTATTCGTATCCTAGTCCTCGGGTTCACCATTCCAGATGCTTTACTAACACTCTCCCCGCTTGGAGAGTCTGTGCCTTTAATCTCCACTTTGGCACAGCTTGCAATTTCTGTGCAAGATGAACAGGAATAGGGAGAACCAATGAGACACTAGCTGTAGGTGTCTGCACGGGCAAATGTAACGCTCATTGCCCACCAGGAAGAGGAATTAAACAAAGGCTCAGTGTGCCCTGCTGGAAACAGATTAGGGCCTGAAGCAATCCTGCGGTTTTGTGCCCAGCTCACAAGAAAGCGAGTTGAAGAAACGAGCTCAGGGGCACTGTAATTCACAAACCTGCAGAGTTATAAATGACAGCTATCCTCCAAAAATATATTGAAGTAAGCCTGCGAAGGGGACTTGAAAGCGGGGCAGAATTTCAGGAAAACGATTGCAGGGGGTAGACTGGAATTGCCCTGAAAGCATAGGAAAAGAGGCAGAACGTCGACAATGATGCACTTGGCCAAAAAGGGCGTATGCGTTTTTTCCTGAATATATTCAGGAAAAAACGCATACGCCCTTTTTGGCCAACCAAGCAAGCCTGTAAAGGAAATCTGCACTACAATGAAGTCTCACTGCCCCCCTGGCAAAACGGCCATCTGAAAATAGTGTAAAATCCAGAAAGGTAGGACAGGATATGGAGAACAGGGAGCCTTGTTATGCTGATTGGCAGGATGTAAATTGCCAGCAGCCACCATGGAGAAGTGTATGGTGTTTCTTGAAACACGTAAGAAATAAAGCAACACAGCCTATGGCAATTGCACTTATGGTCCTATTGTTTAGGGAAATTAAAATCAAAAACAGAGAGCCACCCCAAAGTTTGGGACGGCTGTGTTCCCAGGAAGCTCGTCTACAGTACCAGGTAAATATCCCAGAAAGCAAAAAATGGATAAAGAAGTTGTGGCACGTACGTGCAATGCAATATCACTCAGCAATGAAATCTGTGTCATCAGGCCCGTAGCGGCATAGTGAGTGGATGCAGGTACGGTGATTCTACGTGAACTACGTCACACACAAAAAGAAACATCATAAGATATCACTAATAGACGGAATGTAAACTTGAATACCCATGAACTGAATTACAAAACAGAACAGGTTCTCAAATTAAGAAACCCAACTAGTGCTTGCTTATGGGGAAAGGTGCCTTGGGGTGCTGCATAAAACCAGAGACTGAAATTAGCACAGATAACATTCCATAAGCCAAATATGTAATAGACAAGACGTACTCCTGGCTCAACGAAATGGACTCAACACCACATATTCAACGCCTAGGAATATACCTGACTAGGAAGAATCTTAAAACCCATGGATATATATGTCTCCATAAGAGAATCACGCGTGTGTACAGCGGCCGATACGCAGCAGTGAAAATCCGATAAATCCCATTATCAAACTAAATTTCGAAAACAAAACACAAAGACAGTGAAATAGAGAGCAATTCTTAAATAATTCACTCAGGGCATGTGATGCAACCGGGATGGACCACATCTACACCCAGAGCTGGTTGAGACATAAGGCTGGACACTTCAGGCTGATAGCATTGGTGAGTTTCGGTGAGCAAATGCAGACCCTTTGAAGTCATACTGCATGGTACCCATTCCAAGGGTCCCAACTCTCCAGGTTCAAGGGATTCTTCCTCCAGCTAAAACATGCATGGGAATCCCACAGTATGCTTCACCGTGTGATTGGGAATCAATTTAAAATGCATCTCAGTTTTCGTATCCTGGTCCTCGGGTTCACCATTCCAGATGCTTTAGTAACAATCTCCTCGCTTGGAGAGTCAGTGCCTTTAACCTCCTCTTTGGCACAGCTTGCAATTTCTGTGCAAGATGAACAGGAATAGGGAGAACCAATGAGAGACTAGCTGTAGGTGTCTGCACGGGCAAATGTAACGCTCATAGCCCACCAGGAAGAGGAATTAAACAAAGGCTCAACGTGCCCTGCTGAAAACAGATGGAGACTGAAGCAATCTTGCGGTTTTGTGCCCAGCACACAAGAAAGCGAGTTGAAGAAATGAGCTCAGGGGCACTGTAATTCACAAACATGCAGAGTTATAAATGACTGCTATCCTCCAAAAATATATTGAAGTAAGCCTGCGAAGGGGACTTGAAAGCGGGGCAGAATTTCAGGAAAACGATTGCAGGGGTAGACTGGAATTGCCCTGAAAGCATAGGAAAAGAGGCAGAACGTCGACAATGATGCACTTGGCCAAAAAGGGCGTATGCGTTTTTTCCTGAATATATTCAGGAAAAAACGCATACGCCCTTTTTGGCCAACCAAGCAAGCCTGTAAAGGAAATCTGCACTACAATGAAGTCTCACTGCCCCCCGGGCAAAACGGCCATCTGAAAATATTGTAAAATCCAGAAAGGTAGGACAGGATATGGAGAACAGGGAGCCTTGTTATGCTGATTGGCAGGATGTAAATTGCCAGCAGCCACCCTGGAGAAGTGTATGGTGTTTCCTGAAACACGTAAGAAACAAAGCAACACAGCCTATGGCACTTCCACTTATGGTCCTATAGCTTACGGAAATTAAAATCAAAAACAGACAGCCACCCCAATATTTGGGACGGCTGTGTTCACAAGAAGCTCGTCTACAGTTTCAGGTAAATATCCCAGAAAGCAAAAAATGGATAAAGAAGTTGTGGCACGTACGTACAAAGCAATATCACTCAGCAATGCAATCTGTGTCATCAGGCCCGTAGCCGCATAGTGAGTGGATGCAGGTACGGTGATTCTACGTGAACTACGTCACACAGAAATAGAAACATCGTAAGATATCACTAATACACCGAATGTAAACTTCACTACACATGAACTGAATTACAAAACAGATCAGGGTCTCAAATTTAGAAAACCAACTAGTGCTTGCTTATGGGGAGAGGTGCGTTGGGGTGCTGCATAAAACCAGAGACTGAAATTAGCACAGATAACTTTCCATAAGCCAAATATGTAATAGACAAGACCTACTCCTTGCTCAACGAAATGGACCCAACACCATATATTCAACGCCTAGGAATATACCTGACTAGGAATAATCTTAAAACCCATGGATATATATGTCTCTGTAAGAGAATCAAGCGTGTGTACCGCGGCCGAAACGCAGCAGTGAAAATCCGATAAATCCCATTATCAAAATAAATTTCGAAAACAAAACACAAAGACAGTGAAATAGAGAGCAATTCTTAAATAATTCACTCAGGGTATGTGACGCAACCGGGATTGACCACATCTACACCCAGAGCTGGTTGACACATAAGGCTGGACACTTCAGGCTGATAGCATTGGTGAGTTTCGGTCAGCAAATGCAGACCCTTTGAAGTCATACTGCATGGTACCCATTCCATGGGTCCCAACTCTCCAGGTTCAAGGGATTCTTCCTCCAGCTAAAACATGCATTGGAAACCCAGAGTATCGTCCACCGTGTGATTGGGAAACGATTTAAAATTCATCTCAGTTTTCGTATCCTGGTCCTCGGGTTCACCATTCCAGATGCTTTACTATCACTCTCCCCGCTTGGAGAGTCATTGCCTTTAACCTCCTCTTTGGCACAGCTTCCAATTTCTGTGCAAGATGAACAGGAATAGGGAGAACCAATGAGAGACTAGCTGTAGGTGTCTGCACGGGCAAATGTAACGCTCATTGCCCACCAGGAAGAGGAGTTAAACAAAGGCTCAGTGTGCCCAGCTGGAAACAGATTAAGGCCTGTAGCAATCCTGCGGTTTTGTGCCCAGCTCACAAGAAAGCGAGTTGAAGAAAGGAGCTCAGGGGCACTGTAATTCACAAACCTGCAGAGTTAGAAATGACAGCTATCTTCCAAAAGTATATTGAAGTAAGCCTGTGAAGGGGACTTGAAAGCGGGGCAGAATTTCAGGAAAACGATTGCAGGGGGTAGACAGGAATTGCCCTGAAAGCATAGGAAAAGAGGCACAACGTCGACAATGATGCACTTGGCCAAAAAGGGTGTATGCGTTTTTTCCTGAATATTTTCAGGAAAAAACGCATACGCCCTTTTTGGCCAACCAAGCAAGCCTGTAAAGGAAATCTGCACTACAATGAAATCTCACTGCCCCCCGGGCAAAAGGGCCATCTGAAAAAAGTGTAAAATCCAGAAAGATAGGACACGATATGGAGAACAGGGAGCCTTGTTATGCTGATTGGCAGGATGTAAATTGCCAACAGCCACCCTGGAGAAGTGTATAGTGTTTCCTGAAACACGTAAGAAATAAAGCAACACAGCCTATGGCAATTGCACTTATGGTCCTATTCCTTAGGGAAATTAAAATCAAAAACAGAGAGCCACCCCAAAGTTTGGGACGGCTGTGTTCCCAAGAAGCTCGTCTACAGTACCAGGTAAATATCCCAGAAAGCAAAAAATGGATAAAGAAGTTGTGGCACGTACGTGCAATGCAATATCACTAAGCAATGAAATCTGTGTCATCAGGCCCGTAGCGGCATAGTGAGTGGATGCAGGTACGGTGATTCTACGTGAACTACGTCACACAGAAAAAGAAACATCATAAGATATCACTAATACACGGAATGTAAACTTGACTACACATGAACTGAATTACAGAACAGAAAAGGGTCTCAAATTTAGAAAACCAACTAGTGCTTGCTTATGGGGAAAGGTGCGTTTGGGTGCTGCATAAAACCAGAGAATGAAATTAGCACAGATAACATTCCATAAGCCAAATATGTAATAGACAAGGCCTACTCCTTGCTCAACGAAATGGACCCAACACCACATATTCAACGCCTAGGAATATACCTGACTAGGAAGAATCTTAAAACCCATGGATATATATGTCTCCGTAAGAGAATCAAGCGTGTGTACAGAGGCCGAAACGCAGCAGTGAAAATCCGATAAATCCCATTATCAAAATAAATTTCGAAAACAAAACACAAAGACAGTGAAATAGAGAGCAATTCTTAAATAATTCACTCAGGGCATGTGATGCAACCGGGATTGACCACATCTACACCCAGAGCTGGTTGAGACATAAGGCTGGACACTTCAGGCTGATAGCATTGTTGAGTTTCAGTGAGCAAATGCAGACCCTTTGAAGTCATACTGCATGGTACCCATTTCATGGGTCCCAACTCTCCAGGTTCAAGGCATTCTTCCTCCAGCTAAAACTTGCATGAGAAACCCAGAGTATCGTCCACAGTGTGATTGGGAAACGATTTAAAATGCATCTCAGTTTTCGTATCCTAGTCCTCGGGTTCACCATTCCAGATGCTTTACTAACACTCTCCCCGCTTGGAGAGTCAGTGCCTTTAACCTCCTGTTTGGCACAGCTTGCAAATTCTGTGCAAGATGAACAGGAATAGGGAGAACCAATGAGAGACTAGCTGTAGGTGTCTGCACGGGCAAATGTAACGCTCATTGCCGACCAGGAAGAGGAATTAAACAAAGGCTCAGCGTGCCCTGCCAGAAACAGATTAGGGCCTGAAGCAATCCTGCGGTTTTGTGCCCAGCTCACAAGAATGCGAGTTGAAGAAAGGAGCTCAGGGGCACTGTAATTCACAAACCTGCAGAGTTATAAATGACAGCTATCCTCCAAAAATATATTGAAGTAAGCCTGCGAAGGGGACTTGAAAGCGGGGCAGAATTTCAGGAAAACGATTGCAGGGGGTAGACTGGAATTGCCCTGAAGCATAGGAAAAGAGGAACAACGTCGACAATGATGCACTTGGCCAAAAAGGGCGTATGCGTTTTTTCCTGAATATATTCAGGAAAAAACGCATACGCCCTTTTTGGCCAACCAAGCAAGCCTGTAAAGGAAATCTGCACTACAATGAAATCTCACTGCCCCCACGGGCAAAAGGGCCATCTGAAAAAAGTGTAAAATCCAGAAAGGTAGGACAGGATATGGAGAACAGGGAGCCTTGTTATGCTGATTGGCAGGATGTAAATTGCCAGCAGCCACCCTGGAAAAGTGTATCGTGTTTCCTGAAACACGTAAGATACAAAGCAACACAGCCTATGGCACTTCCACTTATGGTCCTATAGCTTACGGAAATTAAAATCAAAAACAGACAGCCACCCCAATATTTGGGACGGCTGTGTTCACAAGAACCTCGTCTACAGTACCAGGTAAATATCCCAGAAAGCAAAAAATGGATAAAGAAGTTGTGGCACGTACGTACAATGCAATATCACTCAGCAATGAAATCTGTGTCACAGGCCCGTAGTGGCATAGTGAGTGGATGCAGGTACGGTGATTCTACGTGAACTACGTCACACAGAAAAAGAAACATCACTAGATATCACTAATACAGGGAATGTAAACTTGACTACACATGAAGTGAAATACAAAACAGAACAGTGTCTCAAATTTAGAAAACCAACTTTTGCTTGCTTATGGGAAAACGTGCCTTGGGGTGCTGCATAAAACCAGAGACTGAAATTAGCACAGATAAATTTCCATAAGCCAAATATGTAATAGACAAGACCTACTCCTTGCTCAACGAAATGGATCCAACACCACATATTCAACGCCTAGGAATATACCTGACTAGGAAGAATCTTAAAACCCATGGATATATATGTCTCCGTAAGAGAATCAAGCGTGTGTACTGCGGCGGAAATTCAGCAGTGAAAATCCGATAAATCCCATTATCAAAATAAATTTCGAAAACAAAACACAAAGACAGTGAAATAGAGAGCAATTCTTAAATAATTCACTCAGGTCATGTGATGCAACCGGGATTGACCACATCTACACCGACAGCTGGTTGAGACATAAGGCTGGACACTTCAGGCTGATAGCATTGGTGAGTTTCGGTGAGCAAATGCAGACCCTTTGAAGTCATACTGCATAGTACCCATTCCATGGGTCCCAACTCTCCAGGTTCAAGGGATTCTTCCTCCAGCTAAAACATGCATGGGAAACCCAGAGTATCGTCCACCGTGTGATTGGGAAACGATTTAAAATGCATCTCAGTTTTCGTATCCTGGTCCTCGGGTTCACCATTCCAGATGCTTTACTAACACTCTCCCCGCTTGGAGAGTCAGTGCCTTTAACCTCCTCTTTGGCACAGCTTGCAATTTCTGTGCAAGATGAACAGGAATAGGGAGAACCAATGAGAGACTAGCTATAGGTGTCTGCACGGGTAAATGTAACGCTCATTTCTCACCAGGAAGAGGAATTAATCAAAGGCTCAGCGTGCCCTGCCGGAAACAGATTAGGGCATGAAGCAATCCTGCGGTTTTGTGCCCAGCTCACAAGAAAGCGAGGTGAAGAAAGGAGCTCAGGGGCACTGTAATTCAGAAACCTGCAGAGTTATAAATGACAGCTATCCTCCAAAAATATATTGAAATAAGCCTACGAAGGGGGCTTGAAAGCGGGGCAGAATTTCAGGAAAACGATTGCAGGGGGTAGACTGGAATTGCCCTGAAGCATAGGAAAAGAGGAACAAAGTCGACAATGATGTACTTGGCCAAAAAGGGCGTATGCGTTTTTTCCTGAATATATTTAGGAAAAAACGCATACGCCCTTTTTGGCCAACCAAGCAAGCCTGTAAAGGAAATCTGCACTACAATGAAATCTCACTGCCCCCCGGGCAAAAGGGCCATCTGAAAAAAGTGTAAAATCCAGAAAGGTAGGACAGGATATGGAGAACAGGGAGCCTTGTTATGCTGATTGTCAGGAGGTAAATTGCCAGCAGCCACCCTGGAGAAGTGTATGGTGTTTCCTGAAACACGTAAGAAACAAAGCAACACAGCCTATGGCACTTCCACTTATGGTCCTATAGCTTAGGGAAATTAAAATCAAAAACAGAGAGCCACCCCAATATTTGGGACGGCTGTGTTCACAAGAAGCTCGTCTACAGTATCAGGTAAATATCCCAGAAAGCAAAAAATGGATAAAGTAGTTGTGGCACGTACGTAGAATGCAATATCACTCAGCAATGAAATCTGTGTCATCAGGCCCATAGCGGCATAGTGAGTGGATGCAGGTACGGTGATTCTAAGTGAACTACGTCACACAGAAAAAGAAACATCATAAGATATCACTAATACACGGAATGTAAACTTGACTACACATGAACTGAATTACAAAACAGAACAGGGTCTCAAATTTAGAAAACCAACTAGTGCTTGCTTATGGGGAAAGGTGCGTTGGGGTGCTGCATAAAACCAGAGACTGAAATTAGCACAGATAACTTTCCATAAGCCAAATATGTAATAGACAAGACCTACTCCTTGCTCAATGAAATGGACCCAACACCACATATTCAACGCCTAGGAATATACGTGACTAGGAAGAATCTTAAAACCCATGGATATATATGTCTCCGTAAGAGAATCAAGCGTGTGTACAGCGGCCGAAACGCAGCAGTGAAAATCCGATAAATCCCATTATCAAAATAAATTTCGAAAACAAAACACAAAGACAGTGAAATAGAGAGCAATTCTTAAATAATTCACTCAGGGCATGTGATGCAACAGGGATTGAACACATCTACACCCAGAGCTTGTTGAGACATAAGGCTGGACACTTCAGGCTGATAGCATTGGTGAGTTTCGGTGAGCAAATGCAGACCCTTTGAAGTCATACTGCATGGTACCCATTCCATGGGTCCCAACTCTCCAGGTTCAAGGCATTCTTCATCCAGCTAAAACATGCATGGGAAACCCAGAGTATCGTCCACCGTGTGATTGGGAAACGATTTAAAATGCATCTCAGTTTTCGTATCCTGGTCCTCGGGTTCACCATTCCAGATGCTTTACTAACACTCTCCCCGCTTGGAGAGTCAGTGCCTTTAACCTCCTCTTTGGCACAGCTTGCAATTTCTGTGCAAGATGAACAGGAATAGGGAGAACCAATGAGAGACTAGCTATAGGTGTCTTCACGGGCAAATGTAACGCTCATTTCCCACCAGGAAGAGGAATTAACCAAAGGCTCAGCGTGCCCTGCCGGAAACAGATTAGGGCCTGAAGCAATCCTGCGGTTTTGTGCCCAGCTCACAAGAAAGCGAGTTGAAGAAAGGAACTCAGGGGCACTGTAATCCACAAACTTGCAGAGTTATAAATGACAGCTATCCTCCAAATATATATTGAAGTAAGCCTGCGAAGGGGACTTGAAAGCGGGGCAGAATTTCAGGAAAACGATTGCAGGGGGTAGACTGGAATAGCCCTGAAAGCATAGGAAATGAGGCACAACGTCGACATTGATGCACTTGGCCAAAAAGGGCGTATGCGTTTTTTCCTGAATATATTCAGGAAAAAACGCATACACCCTTTTTGGCCAACCAAGCAAGCCTGTAAAGGAAATCTGCACTACAATGAAATCTCACTGCCCCCCGGGCAAAAGGGCCATCTGACAAAAGTGTAAAATCCAGAAAGGTAGGACAGGATATGGAGAACAGGGAGCATTGTTCGGCTGATTGGGAGGATGTAATTTGCCAACAGCCACCCTGGAGAAATGTATGGTGTTTCCTGAAACACGTAAGAAATAAATCAACACAGCCTATGGCAATTGCACTTATGGTCCTCTACCTTAGGGAAATTAAAATTAAAAACAGAGAACCACCCCAAAGTTTGGGACGGCTGTGTTCCCAAGAAGCTCGTCTACAGTACCAGGTAAATATCCCAGAAAGCAAAAAATGGATAAAGAAGTTGTGGCACGTACGTGCAATGCAGTATCACTCAGCAATGAAATCTGTGTCTTCAGGCCCGTAGCAGCATAGTGAGTGGATGCAGGTACGGTGATTCTACGTGAACTACGTCACACACAAAAAGAAACATCATAAGATATCACTAATACACGGAATGTAAACTTGACTACACATGAACTATATTACAAAACAGAACAGGGTCTCAAATTTAGAAAACCAACTAGTGCTTGCTTATGGGGAAAGGTGCCTTGGGGTGCTGCATAAAACCAGAGACTGAAATTAGCACAGATAACATTCCATAAGCCACATATGTAATAGACAAGACCTACTCCTTGCTCAACGAAATGGACTCAACACCACATATTCAACGCCTAGGAATATACCTGAGTAGGAAGAATCTTAAAACCCATGGATATATATGTCTCCGTAAGAGAATCAAGCGTGTGTACAGCGGCCGAAAGTCAGCAGTGAAAATCCGATAAATCCCATTATCAAAATAAATTTCGAAAACAAAACACAAAGACAGTGAAATAGAGAGCAATTCTTAAATAATTCACTCAGGGAATGTGATGCAACCGGGATTGACCACATCTACACCCAGAGCTGGTTGAGACATAACGCTGGACACTTCAGGCAGATAGCATTGGTGAGTTTCGGTGAGCAAATGCAGACCCTTTGAAGTCATACTGCATGGTACCCATTCCATCGGTCCCAACTCTCCAGGTTCAAGGCATTCTTCATCCAGCTAAAACATGCATGGGAAACCCAGAGCATCGTCCACCGTGTGATTTGGAAACGATTTAAAATGCATCTCAATTTTCGTATCCTGGTCCTCGGGTTCACCATTCCAGATGCTTTACTAACACTCTCCCCGCTTGGAGAGTCAGTGCCTTTAACCTCCTGTTTGGCACAGCTTGCAATTTCTGTGCAAGATGAACAGGAATAGGGAGAACCAATGAGAGACTAGCTGTAGGTCTCTGCACGGGCAAATGTAACGCTCATTGCCCACCAGAAAGAGGAATTAAACAAAGGCTCAGCGTGCCCTGCTGAAAACAGATTAGGGCATGAAGCAATCCTGCGGTTTTGTGCCCAGCTCACAAGAAAGCGAGTTGAAGAAAGGAGCTCAGGGGCACTGTAATTCACAAACCTGCAGAGTTATGAATGACGGCTATCTTCCAAAAGTATATTGAAGTAAGCCTGGGAAGGGGACTTGAAAGCGGGGCAGAATTTCAGGAAAACTATTGCAGGGGGTAGACTGGAATTGCCCTGAAAGCATAGGAAAAGAGGCAGAACGTCGACAATGATGCACTTGGCCAAAAAGGGCGTATGCGTTTTTTCCTGAATATATTCAGGAAAAAAGCATACGCCCTTTTTGGCCCACCAAGCAAGCCTGTAAAGGAAATCTGCACTACAATGAAGTCTCACTGCCCCCCCCCCCCGGGCAAAAGGGCCATCTGAAAAAAGTGTAAAATCCAGAAAGGTAGGACAGGATATGGAGAACAGGGAGCCTTGTTATGCTGATTGGCAGGATGTAAATTGCCAGCAGCCACCCTTGAGAAGTGTATGGTGTTTCCTGAAACACGTAAGAAACAAAGCAAAACAGCCTATGGCACTTCCACTTATGGTCCTATAGCTTACGGAAATTAAAATCAAAAACAGACAGCCAACCCAAAATTTGGGACGGCTGTGTTCACAAGAAGCTCGTCTACAGTATCAGGTAAATATCCCAGAAAGCAAAAAATGGATAAAGAAGTTGTGGCACGTACCTACAATGCAGTATCACTCACCAATGTAATCTGTGTCATCAGGCCCGTAGCGGCATAGTTAGTGGATGCAGGTACGGTGATTCTACGTGAACTACGTCACACAGAAAAAGAAACATCATAAGATATCACTAATACACGGAATGTAAACTTGACTACACATGAACTGAATTACAAAACAGAACAGGGTCTCAAATTTAGAAAACCAACTAGTGCTTGCTTATGGGAAAAGGTGCCGTGGGGTGCTGCATAAAACCAGAGACTGAAATTAGCACAGATAACATTCCATAAGCCAAATATGTAATAGACAAGACCTACTCCTTGCTCAACGAAATGGACCCAACACCACATATTCAACGCCTAGGAATATACCTGACTAGGAAGAATCTTAAAACCCATGGGTATATATATCTCCGTAAGAGAATCAAGCATGTGTACAGCGGCCGAAACACAGCAGTGAAAATCCGATAAATCCCATTATCAAAATAAATTTCGAAAACAAAACACAAAGACAGTGAAATAGAGAGCAATTCTTAAATAATTCACTCAGGGCATGTGATGCAACCGGGATTGCCCACATCTACACCCAGAGCTGGTTGAGACATAAGGCTGGACACTTCAGGCTGATAGCATTGGTGAGTTTCGGTGAGCAAATGCAAACCCTTTGAAGTCATACTGCATGGAACCCATTCCATGGGTCCCAACTCTCCAGGTTCAAGGGATTCTTCCTCCAGCTAAAACATGCATGGGAAACCCAGAGTATCGTCCACCGTGTGATTGGGAAACGATTTGAAATGCATCTCAGTTTTCGTATCCTGGTCCTCGGGTTCACCATTCCAGATGCTTTACTAACACTCTCCCCGCTTGGAGAGTCAATCCCTTTAACCTCCTCTTTGGCACAGCTTGCAATTTCTGTGCAAGATGAACAGGAATAGGGAGAACCAATGAGAGACTAGCTGTAGGTGTCTGCACGGGCAAATGTAACGATCATTGCCCACCAGGAAGTGGAATTAAACAAAGGATCAGTGTGCCCTGCTGGAAACAGTTTAGGGCCATAAGCAATCCTGTGGTTTTGTGCCCAGCTCACAAGAAAGCGAGTTGAAGAGAGGAGCTCAGGGGCACTGTAATTCACAAACCTGCAGAGTTATAATTGACAGCTATCCTCCAAAAATATATTGAAGTAAGCCTGCGAAGGGGACTTGAAAGCGGGGCAGAATTTCAGGAAAACGATTGCAGGGGGTAGACTGGAATTGCCCTGAAAGCATAGGAAAAGAGGCACAACGTCGACAATGATGCACTTGGCCAAAAAGGTCGTATGCGTTTTTTCCTGAATATATTCAGGAAAAAACGCATACGCCCTTTTTGGCCAACCAAGCAAGCCTGTAAAGGAAATCTGCACTACAATGAAGTCTCACTGCCCCACGGAAAAAAGGGCCATCTGAAAAAAGTGTAAAATCCAGAAAGGTAGGACAGGATATGGAGAACAGGGAGCCTTGTTATGCTGATTGGCAGGATGTAAATTGCCAGCTGCCACCCTGGAGAAGTGTATGGTGTTTCCTGAAACACGTAAGAAACAAAGCAACACAGCCTATGGCACTTCCACTTATGGTCCTATAGCTTACGGAAATTAAAATCAAAAACAGACAGCCACCCCAATATTTGGGACGGCTGTGTTCACAAGAAGCTCGTCTACAGTATCAGGTAAATATCCGAGAAAGCAAAAAATGGATAAAGAAGTTGTGGCATGTACGTACAATGCAATATCACTCAGCAATGAAATCTGTGTCATCAGGCCCGTAGCAGCATAGTGAGTGGATGCAGGTACGGTGATTCTACGTGAACTATGTCACACAGAAAAAGAAACATCATAAGATATCACTACTACACGGAATGTAAACTTGACTACACATGAACTGAATTACAAAACAGAAGACGGCTTAAAATTTAGAAAACCAACTAGTGCTTGCTTATGGGGAAAGGTGCCTTGGGGTGCTGCATAAAACAAGAGACTGAAATTAGCACAGATAACTTTCCATAAGCCAAATATGTAATAGACAAGACCTACTCCTTGCTCAACGAAATGGACCCAACACCACATATTCAACGCCTAGGAATATACCTGACTAGGAAGAATCTTAAAACCCATGGATATATATGTCTCCATAAGAGAATCAAGCGTGTGAACAGCGGCCAAACGCAGCAGTGAAAATCCGATAAATCCCATTATCAAAATAAATTTCGAAAACAAAACACAAAGACAGTGAAATAGAGAGCAATTCTTAAATAATTCACTCAGGGCATGTGATGCAACCGGGATTGACCACATCTACATCCAGAGCTGGTTGAGACATAAGGCTGGACACTTCAGGCTGATAGCATAGGTGAGTTTCGGTGAGCAAATGCAGACCCTTTGAAGTCATACTGCATGGTACCCATTCGATGGGTCCCAACTCTCCAGGTTCAAGGGATTCTTCCTCCAGCTAAAACATGCATGGGAAACCCAGAGTATCGTCCACCGTGTGATTGGGAAACGATTTAAAATGCATCTCAGTTTTCGTATCCTGGTCCTCGGGTTCACCATTCCAGATGCTTTACTAACACTCTCCCCGCTTGGAGAGTCATTGCCTTTAACCTCCTCTTTGGCACAGCTTGCAATTTCTGTGCAAGATGAACAGGAATAGGGAGAACCAATGAGAGACTAGCTGTAGGTGTCTGCACGGGCAAATGTAACGCTCATTGCCCACCAGGAAGAGGAATTAAACAAAGGCTCAGTGTGCCCAGCTGGAAACAGATTAAGGCCTGAAGCAATCCTGCGGTTTTGTGCCCAGCTCACAAGAAAGGGAGTTGAAGAAAGGAGCTCAGGGGCACTGTAATTCACAAACCTGCAGAGTTAGAAATGACAGCTATCTTCCAAAAGTATATTGAAGTAAGCCTGTGAAGGGGATTTGAAAGCGGGGCAGAATTTCAGGAAAACGATTGCAGGGGGTAGACTGGAATTGCCCTGAAAGCATAGGAAAAGAGGCACAACGTCGACAATGATGCACTTGGCCAAAAAGGGCGTATGCGTTTTTTCCTGAATATATTCAGGAAAAAACGCATACGCCCTTTTTGGCCAACCAAGCAAGCCTGTAAAGGAAATCTGCACTACAATGAAATCTCACTGCCCCCCGGGCAAAAGGGCCATCTGAAAAAAGTGTAAAATCCAGAAAGATAGGACACGATATGGAGAACAGGGAGCCTTGTTATGCTGATTGGCAGGATGTAAATTGCCAACAGCCATCCTGGAGAAGTGTATGGTGTTTCCTGAAACACATAAGAAATAAAGCAACACAGCCTATGGCAATTGCACTTATGGTCCTATTGCTTAGGGAAATTAAAATCAAAAACAGAGAGCAACCCCAAAGTTTGGGACGGCTGTGTTCCCAATAAGCTCCTCTACAGTACCAGGTAAATATCCCAGAAAGCAAAAAATGGTATAAGAAGTTGTGGCACGTACGTGCAATGCAATATCACTCAGCAATGAAACCTGTGTCATCAGGCCCGTAGCGGCATAGTGAGTGGATGCAGGTACGGTGATTCTACGTGAACTACGTCACACAGAAAAAGAAACATCATAAGATATCACTAATACATGGAATGTAAACTTGACTACACATGAACTGAATTACAAAACAGAACAGGGTCTCAAATTTAGAAAACCAACTAGTGCTTGCTTATGGGGAAAGGTGCCTTGGGGTGCTGCATAAAACCAGAGACTGAAATTAGCACAGATAACTTTCCATAAGCCAAATATGTAATAGACAAGACCTACTCCTTGCTCAACGAAATGGACCCAACACCACATATTCAACGCCTAGGAATATACCTGACTAGGAATAATCTTAAAACGCATGGATATATATGTCTCCGTAAGAGAATCAAGCGTGTGTACTGCGGCGGAAAGGCAGCAGTGAAAATCCGATAAATCCCATTATCAAAATAAATTTCGAAAACAAAACACAAAGACAGTGAAATAGAGACCAATTCTTAAATAATTCACTCAGGGCATGTGATGCAACCGGGATTGACCACATCTACACCCAGAGCTGGTTGAGACATAAGGCTGGACACTTCAGGCTGATAGCATTGGTGAGTTTCGGTGAGCAAATGCAGACCCTTTGAAGTCATACTTCATGGTACCCATTCCTTGGGTCCCAACTCTCCAGGTTCATGGGATTCTTCCTCCAGCTAAAACATGCATGGGAAACCCAGAGTATCGTCCACCGTGTGATTGGGAAACGATTTAAAATGCATCTCAGTTTTCGTATCCTGGTCCTCGGGTTCACTATTCCAGATGCTTTACTAACACTCTCCCCGCTTGGAGAGTCAGTGCCTTTAACCTCCTCTTTGGCACAGCTTGCAATTTCTGTGCAAGATGAACAGGAATAGGGAGAACCAATGAGAGACTAGCTATAGGTGTCTGCACCGGCATATGTAACGCTCATTTCCCACCAGGAAGAGGAATTAACCAAAGGCTCAGCGTGCCCTGCCGGAAACAGATTAGGGCCTGAAGCAATCCTGCGGTTTTGTGCCCAGCTCACAAGAAAGCGAGTTGAAGTAAGGAGCTCAGGGGCACTGTAATTCACAAACCTGCAGAGTTATAAATGACAGCTATCTTCCAAAAGTATATTGAAGTAAGCCTGTGAAGGGGACTTGAAAGTGGGGCAGAATTTCAGGCAAACGGTTGCAGGGGGTAGACTGGAATTACCCTGAAAGCATAGGAAAAGAGGCACAATGTCGACAATGATGCACTTGGCCAAAAAGGGCGTCTGCGTTTTTTCCTGAATATATTCAGGAAAAAACGCATACGCCCTTTTTGGCCAACCAAGCAAGCCTGTAAATGAAATCTGCACTACAATGAAATCTCACTGCCCCCCGGGCAAAAGGGCCATCTGAAAAAAGTGT